>NC_036859.1:2264761-2387655 GCF_002910315.2 Salvelinus sp. IW2-2015 | reverse complement strand
GTCAGCGATATGTTCATGAACGCTCTAGCAAACCCAGAAGTTCATAGTGGTGAAGTTCATTCCGGTACAACTTTAGCATCTTTAGCAATAAGCACCGTTCTCAACTAACACTACATGACCAAAAAGACGTGTGACAACCCTGCTCGTCGAACATCTCATTCCAAAAAATCAGGCTGAACTTAATATGAGACTGGTCCCCTCTTTTGCTGCTATAACAACGCCCCCCTCTCTGGAAGGCTCCCGTACGAACTAGATGTCATGTACATCTGCTACAGGGACGTGCTTGCGCATCCAGCGACGAGGCACTTAGTATAGCCGCTCTTGGGCACTGACTCGTTGACGAATGAGGCCTGCCGCCCCAGCGCATATTCCATCTCATCCCAACACGATGTTGATCAGGTTGAGATGCAGTGCGCGGTCTGGCATGGCCCACGTCGAAGTTCTTTCAAAACCGTTTTGACAAACAATTTCTGTCATTGATGTCTTGATATTTGTGTTCCAGGCATGTCATACTGAACAGGAAAGGGCTTCCCTGGTTGGCCACCAAAGTGGCAGCACAGAAATCATCTATAATTCTTGCATGGCTTGTAGCGTAAGATTTCACCTTCACTGGGAACTATGGAGCTAGCCGCCGAACCCCACTGAAATAAAAGCACACCGAAGCCATGAAAAGCGAGCCCAGACATATTCCTCCTCCACCAAACTTTACAGTGGCCACTATGCATTGGGGCAGGCAGCCGTTTCGCCTGGATTCACCAAACACAGATTTTTCCGTCGACTGCCAGATGAGGAAGCGTATTCATCACTCCAGAGAACACGTTTCCATGCTTCGGTCCAAACGGCTGAGCTACACCACTCCACAATGCGGCATTGGCAAGATGGTGATCTTAGTCTTAGTGTGCGGCTACTCGCCATGGAAACCCATTTCAGCATGAAATCCGTATGACGAACCAGTTCTTCTGCTGCTTGTTTATTCCAGAAGCAATGGGAACTCGGAACTTTATCTTGGCCAGGTCGCAGTTGTAAATGAGAACTTGCTTCTCAACTGGCCTACCTGGTTAAATAAAGGTTAAATAAATAAAAAATATATTCAAAGAGTTGGTCTGTTGGGAATCAGTGATGTCATCAGCCTCGTCCTTGCTTGAGGAACAAATAGAGGAGAGTAGAGAACAAAAGAGGAAAGGAACCCCCCCACACGTTTGTTGTCATGACTTACCTGGACCACCTATTGAGATGTGCCTTTTGTTAAGTAAATCAGGTGTTAAAAGAGGTTGAAAAGGAGACTGGAGTGCCACTTTCAGTTGATGATGTGTGCGTGTTTCTGTTTGACTGGGTCAGTGTGTGTGTGTGTGTGATATGCTGGGAGCTGTTTATAGCTGCATGCCCCTAACCTGTTTCACCCTAGGTCTGGGCTATGCCTGGCACTAACTAATTGTTAAGGGCTCTTGATTTCTGCTCTATCCTGTGGGACAAAAATGTCTGTGTGTGTTTCTTTGTGCGGTGTGTCAGTGCGTGTGTGAGTGTGTGCCTTTACGCATGTGTTGTGTGTGTCTGCATACGTTGTTTTGTTCAGGTCAGAAGAGGGTCTCTGTGACGCTTTAAAAAATCTATTTTACAAGGTAAGTTGACTGAGAACACGTTTCTCATTTACAGCAACAACGTGGGATTAGTTACAGGTGAGGAGGGGATGAATGAGCCAATTGTAAGCTGGGGATGATTAGGTGACTGTGAGGTATGAAGGACAGCCTGGGAATTTAGCCAGGACACCGGGTCAACACCCCTACTCTTACGATAAGTGCATGGGATCTTTAATGACCTCAGAGAGTCAGGACACCCGTTTAACGTCCCATCCGAAAGACAGCACCCTACACAGGGCAATGTCCCCAATCATTACCCTGGGCATTGGGATATTTTTTTAGACCTGAGGAAAGAGTGCCTCCTACTGGCCCTCCAGCACCACCTGGTCTCCCATCCAGAGACTGACCAAGACCAACCCTGCTTAGCTTCAGAAGCAAGCCAGCAGTGGGATGCAGGGTGGTATGCTGCTTGCAGGTGGTATGCTGCTGGCTGGATGGACTCTATCCGACATCCAGCTAGGCTACATGTCAGACAGGAGATATAAATCATTTCACTCATATGATACATAGATATTGTATCACAGGCAATATGAGGTCAAACTTCAAGCGTCACTGCCAGAGAAATGAACTAGGAGAGATCGTTGTGCTGTCTGCTAGGAATACACACTGCCAAGAAGGGGGGTCTGAGTCGGAAAAATCCTGGTGGACTGGGGTCAGAATAGTTCAAGTGCCACCACACAGGCGTTAACACACTGTGATCATGTTCATGTAACAGGCGCTACACACACACTGGAGTCATGTTCATGTAACAGGTGACACCACACACTGGAGTCAATGTTCATTAAACAGGTGCACACACACCACTGGCAGTCATGTTCATATGAGACAGGTGACACACACACTGGAGTCATGTTCATATAACAGGTGACACACACACTGGAGTCATGTTCATATAACAGGCGTACACACACACACTGGAGTCATGTTCCATATAACAGGTGACACACACACTGGAGTCATGTTCATGTAACAGGTGACACACACACTGGAGTCATGTTCATATAACAGGTGACACACACACTGGAGTCATGTTCTATGTAACAGGTGACACACACACTGGAGTCATGTTCATGTAACAGGCGTGACACACACACTGGATCTGTTCATGTAACAGGTGACACACCACACTGGAGTCATGTTCATGTAACAGGTGACACACACACTGGAGTCATGTTCATATAACAGGTGACACACACACTGGAGTCATGTTCATATAACAGGTGGCACACACACTGGATCATGTTCAATATAACAGGTGACACACACACTGGGAGTCATGTTCATGTAACAGGTGCCACACACACACTGGAGTCATGTTCATATAACAGGTGACACACACACTGGGGTCATGTTCATATAACAGGTGACACACACACTGGAGTCATGTTCATATAACAGGTGACACACACACGTGGATCATGTTCATATAACAGGTGACACACACACTGGAGTCATGTTCATGTAACAGGTGGCACACACACTGGAGTCATGTGTTCATGTAACAGGTGACACACACACTGGAGTCATGTTCATGTAACAGGTGACACACACATGGAGTCATGTTTCATGTAACAGGTTGGCACACACACTGGAGTCATGTTCATATAACAGGTGACACACACACTGGAGTCATGTTCATAAACAGGTGACACACCACTGGAGTCATGTTCATGTAACAGGTGACACACACACTGGAGTCATGTTCATATAACAGGTGACACACACACACTGGAAGTCATGTTCATGTAAACAGGTGACACACACACTGGAGTCATGTTCTGCTAACAGGTGGCACACACACATAGCCCTCGTTTCTTTGTACGAGCAGATATTTAATTTACTGACATCCATGGGCACAGCTGATGCACCGCGACCGGGCTCGCGAGCAGCAAACTAGGGTCTTCCACTGGACACCATAACAGGTTGGAATCAACGTTTGTTTCCACATCATATTTTTATGAAATGACATTGAAACCAACGTGGAATAGACATTTGAATTTTACATCAGTTTGCCCAGTGAGACACACTCACTCACAAAACTGACGCTTAGCTTTGCCTTGGGTGCTTCTCATAGTCTAACATATATGCCTCTCTCTGTCTCCTTTCCTCTATTCGCAATGACATGAAATACTTGGGACAGGTCAATGGAAGCAAATTCTAGCGGGCATTCCCATATTGCTTTCATCCTGTGGGTTTCAGATCAGTGGAGAGGAAGGAAAGAGAGATAAGGAGAGAAACCACGTTGGACAATTGAGATGCACCCTCAGAAGTGTCGTTACTCAGATACAGGCAAAAAAGTGTTGTGCATAAGAGTGTTGTAGTTGACACCGTCAGTCACAACTACAACAGGAGACGTAAACGCCTCGGGACAGTGTTGTGTGTGTTGTGTGTGTGTGTGTGTGTGTGTGTGTGTGTGTGTGTGTGTGTGTGTGTGTGTGTGTGTGTGTGTGTTGTGTGTGTGTGTGTGTGTGTGTGTGTGTGTGTGTGTGGGTGTTATGCCTCTCGGACAGCGTCTATCACAAACAGAGGGACGTCTAGCCAATGCAGACATCTGACTTGTTGAGACTTGTGACTCAGAAATGTCAACAACTGGGTCAAATTTGAACTCATGATCCCCGCCTCAGCACTGCTGTGTGACTGACTGGCTGGTTTAAACACTGTTATTAAACCCTATCACTACATGTACTTAACCTAAATTGCTATAGATAATGGTGAAGGCTTAACGACTGGCATGTGAAATGTAGGTTAAATGGTTGAAAGTAGGCTTGGGCGATATACCGTTTATACCATATATCTGGTTATTTCGAAATATGATTTTCAAATGGTATTTAAAAAATATATATATATCGTTATGGGTGGGGCTGCTACGCCACTGCTTATACCTAACTATAAGTTAAGTATAACTATAAGAAATCTAACGTGTCAAATAAA
Source organism: Salvelinus sp. IW2-2015 (assembly GCF_002910315.2). NCBI lineage: Eukaryota > Metazoa > Chordata > Actinopteri > Salmoniformes > Salmonidae > Salvelinus > Salvelinus sp. IW2-2015. The sequence goes on along the minus strand of NC_036859.1, from coordinate 2,383,087 downwards.
TTATATCTAGCTCAGGGCTAAAGCTATGCATTTGGTTTGCTAATTTGCTAACTAAGAGGCACGAGTTCAAGATCAAGCTTCTTCGTTACAGCATAGACATTCAACCCTCTCCTGCTTTAAAAAACTAATTTTTAAAGCACAAAAAAACAGTATTCACTTGACTCCATGTTAACCCCACAGAACCAAGTTATACAAGCAGAATCTGCATTTAAACCATTAACTTGTATTTGCTGAATAACAGTAATGTTCAACATTACATTACACACATATTTATGTCAAGTAGACATGAATTAAGGCACTATAAAACACCAGTATCAAACTAAATGGTCATAGTTGTCACTTTTCATCAGTGAAGCATTTTTATAGACATCATCACCATATCATCCCCGTTGTCTAAATTGTATTTATACAAATAGCGCCCCTTGTGTGCACATTCACTAATACGTATACCCAGGTATGGTACAGAAACGGTATGACGGTATGCAAATCTGGATACCGCCCAACACTAGCTGAAAGACTCAACTTCTCTGTCATTCAAGTTAAATGCTGCATGCAGGCAGAAGGGCTACTCTATGTGATGGTAACACATCACCAAGTTAACAGGAGTTATGATTGTAAACATGTTCAGAGAGGTCAAAAAGGAGAGGCCAAATTGAAATATCGATACAGTTCTTAGACTGGACTGATGGACTAACTGGCTAATGTACAAAAGCTGTGAGGCAGAAACTTGGAGAGAAATTATGCAGAGCTTGTTTTGAACGAGGTTCTAGATCCATGCAGAACTGTTCTGAAAAGAGGTTCTAAATCTACAGATGACTTTTCTGAAAAGAGATTTGCTCATCCAGAGGCGGTGCTCCTAGTGGCCAGGGACTTTCATGCAGGGAAACTAAAATCCGTTTTACCTCATTTCCACCAGCATGTTAAATATACAACCAGAGGGGAAAAACTCTAGACCACCTTTACTCCACACACAGAGACGCATACAAAGTTCTCCCTCGCCCTCCATTTTGCAAATCTGACCATAATTATATCCTCCTGATTCCTGCTCACAAGCAAAAACTAAAGCAGGAAGCACCAGTGACTCACTCAATACGGAAGTGGTCAGGTGACGCGGATGCTACACTACAGGACTGTTTTGCAAGTACAGTCTGGAATATGTTCCGGGATTCATCCAATGGCATTGAGGAGTACACCACAGTCACTGGCTTCATCAATAAGTGCATCGATGACGTTGTCCCCACAGTGACCGTACGCACATACCCAATCAGAGCTGCTGATTTCAAGGAGCGGGACTTGAACCCGGACGCTTATAAGAAATCCCGCTATGCCCTCAGACAAACCATCAAACAGGCAAAGCGTCAATACAGGACTAAGATTGAATCGTACTACACTGATGTAAGACCTTCAAAGGTCAATATTCTCACCAGGACGTGTACTCTGAGCATGCGCTGACCAACTGGCAAGTGTCTTCACTGACATGTTCAACCTCTCCCTGACTGAGTCTGTAATAACAACATGTTTCAAGCAGACCACCATAGTCCCTGTGCCCAAGAACACTAAGGTAACCTGCCTAAATTATTACCGACCCGTCATGAAGTGCTTTGAAAGGCTGGTCATGGCTCACATCAACACCATTATCCCAGAAACCCTAGTCCCACTCCAATTTGCAGACCACCCCAACAGATCCACAGATGACGCAATCTCTATTGCACTCCACACTGCCCTTTCCCACCTGGACAAAAGGAACACCTACAGTGGGGAGAACAAGTATTTACACTTCAACTGTGAGAGACGGAATCTAAAACAAAAATCCAGAAAATCACATTGTATGATTTTTAAGTAATTCATTTGCATTTTATTGCATGCATAAGTATTTGATCACCTACCAACCAGTAAGAATTCCGGCTCTCACAGACCTGTTAGTTTTTCTTTAAGAAGCCTCCTGTTCTCCACTCATTACCTGTATTAACTGCACCTGTTTGAACTCGTTACCTGTATAAAAGACACCTGTCCACACTCAATCAAACAGACTCCAACCTCTCCACAATGGCCAAGACCAGAGAGCTGTGTAAGGACATCAAGGATAAAATTGTAGACCTGCACAAGGCTTGGGATGGGCTACAGGACAATAGGCAAGCAGCTTGGTGAGAAGCAACAACTGTTGGCGCAATTATTAGAAAATAGAAAGAAAATAGAAGAGTTCAAGATGATGGTCAATCACCCTCGGTCTGGGCCCATGCAGATCTCACCTCGTGGGGCATCAATGATCATGAGGAAGTGAGGGATCAGCCAGAACTACACGGCAGGACCTGGTCAATGACCTGAAGAGAAGCTGGGACCAAGTCTCAAAGAAAACCATATAGTAACACACTACGCCGTCATGGATTAAAAATCCTGCAGCGCACACAAGGTCCCTGCTAAAGCAGGCGCATGTCCAGGCCCGTCTGAAGTTTGCCAATGACCATCTGGATGATCCAGAGGAGGAATGGGAGAAGGTCATGTGGTCTGATGATTCAAAAATAGAGCTTTTTGGTCTAACTCCACTCGCCGTGTTGGAGGAAGAAGAAGATGAGTACAACAAGACACCATCCCAACCGTGAAGCATGGAGGTGGAAACATCATTCTTTGGGGATGCTTTTCTGCAAAGGGACAGGACGACTGCACCGTATTGAGGGGAGGATGGATGGGGCCATGTATTGCGAAGATCTTAGCCAACAACCTCCTTCCCTCAGTAAAGAGCATTGATGATGGGTCGTGGCTGGGTCTTCCAGCATGACCAACGACCCGAAACACACAGCCAGGCAAACTAAGAGTGGCTCCGTAAGAAGTATCTCAAGGTTCCTGGAGTGGCCTAGCCAGTCTCCAGACCTGAACCCAATAGAAAATCTTTGGAGGGAGCTGAAAGTCCGTATTGCCCAGCGACAGCCCCGAAACCTGAAGGATCTGGAGAAGGTCTGTATGGAGGAGTGGGCGCCAAAATCCCTGCTGCAGTGTGTGCAACCTGGTCAAGACTACAGGAAACGTATGATTCTGTAAATTATGCAAACAAAGGATTCAGTACCAAATATTAAGTTCTGCTTTTCTGATGTATCAAATACTTATGTCTTGCAATAAAATGCTAACTAATTACTTAAAAATCATACAATGTGATTTTCGGGATTTTTGTTTTAGATTCCGTCTCTCACAGTTGAAGTGTACCTATGATAAAAATTACAGACCTCTACATGCTTTGTAAGTAGGAAAACCTGCAAAATCGGCAGTGTATCAAATACTTGTTCTCCCCACTGTATGTGAGAATGCTATTCATTGACTACAGCTCAGCGTTCAGCACCATAGCGCCCACAAAGCTCATCACTAAGCTAAGGATCCTGGGTCTAAACACCTCCCTCTGCAACTGGATCCTGGACTTCCTGACGGGCTGCCCCCAGGTGGTAAGGGTAGGTGACAACTAGAGCTTTACCGATTATGATTTTTCAACACAGATACCGATTATTGGAGGACCAAAAAAGTCTGATACCGATTAAATCGGCCGATTTTTATATATATATTTGTAATAATGACAATGACAACAATACTGAATGAACACTTTTATTTTAACTTAATATAATACATAAATAAAAATACATTTAGTCTCAAATAAATCATAAAACATGTTCAATTTGGTTTAAATAATGCAAAAACACCGTGTTGGAGAAAAAAGTAAAAGGGCAATATGTGCCATGTAAAAAAGCTAACGTTTAAGTTCTTTGCTCAGAACATGAGAACATTTGAAAGCTGGTGGTTCCTTTTAACATGAGTCTTCAATATTCCCAGTTAAGAAGTTTTAGGTTGTAGTTATTATAGGAATTATAGGACTATTTCTTTCTATACCATTTGTATTTCATATACCTTTGACTATTGGATGTTCTTATAGTCACTATAGTATTGGCAGCCTAATCTCGGGAGTTGATAGGCTTGAAGTCATAAACAGCGTGGTGCTTCAAGCATTGCTAAGAGGTGCTGGCAAACGCAGTAAAGTGCTGTTTGAATGAATGTTTACGAGCCTGCTGCTGCCTACCACCGCTCAGTCAGACTGCTCTATCAAATATAAAATCATAGACTTAATTATAATATAATAACACACAGAAATACGAGCCTTAGGCCATTAATATGGTCAAATCCGGAAACTATKATTTCGAAAACAAAACATTTATTCTTTCAGTGAAATACGGAACCGTTCCGTATTTTATCAAATGGGTGGCATCCATATGTCTAAATATTGCTGTTACATTGCACAACCTTCAATGTTATGTCATAATTATGTAAAATTCTGGCAAATTAATTACGGTCTTTGTTAGGAAGAAATGGTCTTCACACAGTTCGCAACGAGCCAGGCGGCCCAAACTGCTGCATATACCCTGACTCTGCTTGCACAGAACGCAAGAGAAGTGACACAATTTCCCTAGTTAATATTGCCTGCTGACATGAATTTCTTTTAACTAAATATGCAGGTTTAAAAATATATACTTGTGTATTGATTTTAAGAAAGGCATTGATGTTTATGTTTAGGTACATTGGTGCAACGACAGTGCTTTTTTCACGAATGTGCTTGTTAAATCATCACCTGTTTGGCGAAGTAGGCTGTGATTCGATGATAAATTAACAGGCACCCCATTGATTATTTGCAACGCAGGACAAGCTAGTTAAACTAGTAATATCATCAACCATGTGTAGTTAACTAGTGATTATGTTAAGATTGATTGTTTTTTATAAGATACGTTTAATGCTAGCTAGCACCTTACCTTGGCTCCTTGCTGCACTCACATAACAGGTGGTCAGCCTGCCACACAGTCTCCTCGTGGAGTGCAATGTAACCGACCATACCCGGCGTCCAAAAATGGCGATTACCGATTGTTATGAAAACTTGAAGTCGGCCCTAATTAAATTGGCCACGCCGATTAATCGGTCGACCTCTAGTAACAACACATCTGCGACGCTGATCCTCAACACGGGGGCCCCTCAAGTGTGCGTGCTTAGTCCCCTCCTGTACTCCCTGTTCACCCATGACTGCATGGCCAGGCACGACTCCAACACCATCATTAAGTTTGCCGAACGGCACAACAGCGGTAGGCCTGATCAACGACAATGATGAGACAGCCAATAGGGAGGAGGTCAGACACCTGGCTGTGTGGTGTCAGGATAACAACCTCTCCTTCAACGTGAGCAAGACAAAGGAGATGATTGTGGACTACAGAAAAAGAAGGACAGAGCAGGCCCCCATTCTCCTCGACGGGGCTGTAGTGGAGCAGGTTGAGAACTTCAAGTTCCTTTAGCGTCCACAACAACAACAAACTAACATGGTCCAAACACACCAAGACAGGCAAAGCCTATTCCCCCTCAGAAGACTGAAAAGATTTGGCATGGGTCCTCAGATCCTCCAAAAAGTTATACAGCTGCACCATCGAGAGCATCCTGACTGGTTGCATCACTGCCTGGTATGGCAACTGCTCGCCCTCCGACCTCAAGGTACTACAGAGGGTAGTGCGTATGGCCCAGTACATCACTGGGGCCAAGCTTCCTGCCATCCAGGACCTCTATACCAGGCGGTGTCAGAGGAAGGCCCTAAAAATTGTCAAAGACTCCAGCCACCCTTGTCATGGACTGTTGTCGGCAAGCGGTACCGGAGAACCAAGTCTAGGTTCAAAAGGCTTCTTAACAGCTTCTACCCCCAAGCCATAAGACTCCTGAACAGCTAATCAAATAGCTACCCAGACTATTTGCATTGTCCCCCAACCCCTCTTTTACACTGCTGCTACTCTCTGGTTATTATCTATGCATAGTTACTTTAACTCTACCTACATGTACATATTACCTCAATTACCTCGACGAACCTGTGTCCCCGCACATTGACGCTGTACCGGTACCCCCTGTATATAGCCTCGCAACTGTTATTTTACTGCTGCTCTTTAAATATTAGTTATTTAAATGTTTTACTTATCTATTTTTTACTTAACACTTATTTTTCTTAAAACTGCATTGTTGGTTAAGGGCTTGTAAGTAAGCATTTCACTGTAAGGTCCACACCTGTTGTATTCGGCGCACGTGACAAATAGACATTTGATTAGAACTACAAAGAAGTGTTCTGAAAAGAGGTTCTAGCTCTAAGGAGAACTGTTCCCGAAAAGAAGATCTAAAACTGAGCAGAACTGAGCATATTCAAAGCTACTAGCATGAGCTCAAATCTCATGAGCTGAACTGGCATTCATAAACATTCTGACACATAATGGTGAGCAGCGAGAGGGAGCTCTGAAACAGAGCTGCAGCTCTAATAGCAGTCAYCCAGAGACTGGCATGTGGTGTGGGGGGGGCTAGTTAACGAGCAGTGAGGGATCACGTTGCGCCCCCCCCACCTGACCCCATCCGTTCCACGTTGGATTTACTCTAGTGGCATTCGGCGAGGGAGGACCGTTGACCCCCGCAGAGGAAACCATTAGGGCCTGACATTACTGCCACGGCAGCTCTGCTGAGTCATCCCTTATGCAGAAATAAGAGCAGTGGCTAAAGAAYGCTGCCATTTTGAATAGTGAAATATGCCCCAGCAGAGGAAATGTCAGCCTGTGTAAGCTGGGAAGGGGACAGACAAAAGTGAGTCACGTACGGTAGCGTAACCCTGCGTCAGTGAAATACTAGAACCTGCTGCATGACAAGTCCTTAGTGACGGTCAGAGATAGAGAGGAATGAGGGGGAGAGAGAGAGAGTGTGAGAGTGATAAGGTAGAGGGGGCAAGAGACACACAGCAACAGAATGAGAGATACATGCAGATGGATAGAGATAAAAAAAGATAGAGATGGGCAAAGAGAGAGAATGAGAGATAAATAGAGAGACGGGGAAAGAGAGACAGTCAGACAGATGTTCTGTCTCATATGATGTTTTCTTGCTTCTGTGCTGTTATTACATCAGGGGCCTTGAGGAGCACCCACCATGTACACGGCAACAGACCAGCCCAGTGTTCCAGTCCAAACAACAGCCACATTCCAGCACTAACAGCGGAATCCCTGCTTGCTCCCCGATCCCTCACAGACACATAAAGGAAACTCTGTAATGGAARGTCACAGACTTATAAAAGCATATAATCACTATTATTTCGTAAGGAGGGGAAAAGCAAGGCACGCTACAACAATGAAATTGTCTTCGTTATTCAAATATCCTGTACATCCATACGCAACAGTTCCTTATATGTCTGTCTAATGTAAGTTATCATTAGTGTACTTTCATTATAATGAGAACCACATTATGAGAAGCAGCTGGGTTATACTGTTTCATCGGAATAGTCTTTTAAATATAGCCTGGCAAATCTGAGGTCTCTCTTTCCTCTGCTGCTGGAAAACAAGCCTTATTCCACTGTTCTAAAGTGCCAGGGGCCTCATTTATAACCATTGCGTACATTTCGTGTGCCATTTCAGCAAAATATTTAGATTCATAAACTTGGCGTACACCATGTTTCCGTTATAAATCTGACCCATCGTGAAATTGTGCGAAAATGAGCAATATAACTCCGCCTGAACAACTTCCGTCACCCTTTTATGACGGCAACAATGCCGTTATTTGCTGTATACTTGGAGTTATTGGAATTAGGCCAAGGAAATAGGCTATCTAAAGGAAAAAGCAATGGCGAACTTGATCAAATGTCTTTGGAGGTGTTGGCAGAATGTTTCCTGTTGCGGTGACATTTGCTGTAGCCTATCTGACCAAATTTGAAAGACAAAAACAATTCCACATTTGTGTGAACCTGTAATCAGATCGTTTTAATTCCATAATGTTTTGCATTTACTTTTTCCGAACTTAAATACGCGGCACTGCCCACGAATTCTACTCAGATAAAAATTAAAACTACAGTAGGCCTACTTAGTGGTAGCCTAATTGTCTACTCGGAAAAAATTGCAGTAGGCAGTGYTAGTCTACGCACTTCCATGCAAAACTTCAACTGTCTGTTCACCTGTTAAATTCAACTGTGTATTATAAACCGCGCTCCCTTTCGGATGCATAGAGCAGAGACTTGACTAACAGGCGCAATTAAATGAGACATGTGCACGGTTGTTGTATGGCTACTTTGGGAACTCTATATGGCCAGAAAAGGTGAAGAATTTATTCTGCAATGGTTATTATATGCTCTGTAAACTCAGCAAAAAAAAGAAAAATCCTCCCACTGTCAACTGCGTTTATTTTACCGATCCTTGACTTCGGCGATGTCATTTACAAAATAGCCTCCAACACTCTACTCAGCAAACTGGATGTAGTCTATCACAGTGCCATCCGTTTTGTCACCAAAGCCCCATATACTACCCACCAATGCGACCTGTATGCTCTCGTTGGCTGGCCCTCGCTACATATTCGTCGCCAAACCCACTGGCTCCAGGTCATCTATAAGTCTTTGCTAGGTAAAGACCCGCCTTATCTCAGCTCACTGGTCACCATAGCAACACCCACCCGTAGCACACGCTCCAGCAGGTATATCTCACTGGTCATCCCCAAAGCCAACACTTCTTTGGCCGCCTTTCCTTCCAGTTGTCTGCTGCCAATGACTGGAACGAATTGCAAAAATCACTGAAGTTGGAGACTTATATCTCCCTCACTAACTTTAAGCATCAGCTGTCAGAGCAGCTTACCGATCGCTGCAGCTGTACACAGCCCATCTGTAAATAGCACACCCAATTACCTCATCCCCATATTYTTATTTATCTTCTTGCTCTTTTGCACCCCAGTATCTCTACTTGCACATCATCATCTGCACATCTATCACTCCAGTGTTAATGCTAAATTGTAATTATTTCGCCTCTATGGCCTATTTATTGCCTTACCTCCCTAATCTTCTACATTTGCACACACTGTACATAGCTTTATCTATTGTGTTATTGACTGTACGTTTGTTTACATGTAACTCTGTGTTGCTGTTTTTGTCGCACTGCTTTGCTTTATCTTGGCCAGGTTGCAGTTGTAAATGAGAACTTGTTCTTAACTGGCCTACCTGGTTAAATAAAAAATGTAATAAAACATTTAAGCAAACTTAACATGTGTAAATATTTGAATGAACATAACAAGATTCAACAACTGAGACATAAACTGAACAAGTTCCACAGACATGTGACTAACAGAAATTGAATAATGTGTCCCTGAACAAAGGGGGGGCGTCAAAATCAAAAGTAACAGTCAGTACCTGGAGTGGCCACCAGAGCAGAACACTGACATTCCTGTCTCGTAGGAAATCACGCACAGAACGAGCAGTATGGCTAGTGGCATTGTCATGCTGGAGGGTCATGTCAGGATGAGCCTGCAGGACGGGTACCACATGAGAGAGGAGGATGTCTTCCCTGTAACGCACAGCATTGAGGTTGCCTGAAATGACAACAAGCTCAGTCCGATGATGCTGTGACACACCGCCCCAGACCATGACGAACACTTCCACATCGATTCCGCTCCAGAGTACAGGCCTCGGTGTAACGCTCATTTCTTCGACGATAAAAGCGAATCCGACCATCACCCCTGGTGAGACAAAACCATGACTCATCAGTGAAGAGCACTTTTTGCCAGTTCTGTCTGGTCCAGCGACGGTGGGTTTGTGCCCATTGTTGCCGGTGATGTCTGGTGAGGACCTGCCTTACAACAGGCCTACAAGCCCTCAGTCCAGCCTCTCTCAGCCTATTGCGGACAGTCTGAGCACTGATGGAGGGACTGTGTGTTCCTATTGTAACTCGGGCAGTTGTTGTTGCCATCCTCCACCTGTCCCGCAAGTGTGATGTTCGGATGTACCGATCCTGTGCAGGTGTTGTTACACGTGGTCTGCCACTGCGAGGACGATCAGCTGTCCGCCCTGTCTCCCTGTAGCGCTGTCTTAGGCGTCTCACAGTACGGACATTGCAATTTATTGCCCTGGCCACATCTGCAGTCCTCATGCCTCCTTGCAGCATGCCTAAGGCACGTTCACGCAGATGATCAGGGACCCTGGGCATCTTTCTTTTGGTGTTTTTCAGAGTCAGTAGAAAGACCTCTTTATTGTCCTAAGTTTTCATAACTGTGACCTTAATCTTAATCTGTGAAATGTTAGTGTCTTAACGACAGTTCCACAGGTGCATGTTCATGAATTGTTTATGGTTCATTGGAACAAGCATGGGGAACAGTGTTTAAACCATTCACAATGAAGATCTGCAAAGTTATTTGGATTTTTACAAATTTTCTTTGAAAGACAGAGTTTTCTATCTGTATAAATGAAATATTGTCTACTCAAGAAATTTGACGTGACAGTATTCAGACGTAGGCTACAAATGTCAATGGAAACGGTGAACCGTCTGTTCTACCGTTATACTGCGCTTCGTTTGGATCGCAATTCAGCAAAATAAATAGCTTATCTATTTACTACCGTGAAGTGGGCCCAATTAAATGAGAGATGGGACGAATGGTAGCCTATCCTAACCTTGTTGTAGGCCTACAGGCTATTTCGCGAGTATGAAACCATCACAGTCAGAAAAGGTGAAGAATGCAAAGATTTWAAAAAATCGATATTCGCTTTTCTCACTAATGGAAAATGATTGCATCGTGTTATTATATTTAGCCACATGTTTGTTTTGTTATGAACAAGAGTGTCATCATACATATATTCCACATTTGCACAAAGCTACTTTTGCCTTCTTGCAATGCAATACTTCAACCACTAGGTCTAAAGTTTGCGGGAGGATAAGCACTTTCTCGTGTCACGTTCAGTTTTTAGAAATACCAATTGTTGTGTGAAAACTGGCGCACGCATGTTTTGTGGCATATTTTTCACATACATGAGGTCCCAGGTGGCTTGAAGGTGACTATTCAGCTCCAAGCAAAGCTCAAAATAAAATATCATACGTTAAGAGAAATACATGGATTAAAAGGGTTTGATCTATTTGCAAGTAAAGTAGGGTATTTTCACTCCTTTTGCTGTGTCATTCCATACCTAACAGATGCTTGTGAGAGACAGAGAATAGGTGAGGGGACACTATAACCTTGCTAGCTGAATAAGCTGAAACAGGTTGATTCAACTTAAAGATGAAACCTTAAGCATATATTTTCTCCTCCGTTCATCTCTCCCTCCTTCTCCCCTCAGGATCAGGGACACTGCTCTTATTTGGTGCTGAACGGAGCAAGATGGTTGGCTAGAGCAACAAGTGCAGCCACACCATACTTTGTCACTGTGTGGGATTTAAGCAAACGATGAATCAGCCTGCAAAGAATGCTGGGAGGTGCCGCACCACTTCCTGTGAAGGCAAGAGGATAGAGCGGCGAGGAGCTCTGAGTGTGTGTGTGTCTGGACAGAGGACAGACCAGCAAGGAGCTTTCAGACACCTTGGCACACTATCACTGAGTCATCTAATCCTCACACCCTCCAAAACACACACACACACCAGACACAGAACAGACACACACACTACCCCCCCCCCCCCCCCACACACACACACACCTGCAGAATCCAAACACAGGACTCCTCATATGGGCTGTGTTTATGTTCTGTATACAATCACACAGGGAGGAGTAGAGAGGCCAGCCACCAGGCCCCATCCTTTTGCTCTGTTTGACTGTTGGGGAACAAAGCTCCATTCACAGTGTGTGTCTGAGGATAGGGGGCTTTTCATCTCTCAATACGGCTGTCCAGAAGTCACTGGGACAGAGAACAGAGGCAGAGATGAGGCTTCTCGTCACTGATCACAACACAGCAGGCTACAAAAACAGAGAGCGACTGGGAAACTAACAAAAGGCAATAACTGTGACTACGACTCTAAAACAATGTAATGCACTGGGGAATACAGACAACACATACACACGCTAATACACATTGGAAAACACGTTCCTCTCATCTACCCCATCCTTATACACAAGACACACTCAGGCACATACTGATCCAGTGACCCCAGTATGTACTGTACATACAATGTACACACACTGACATAGCAATCCCCCTACACACACACACACACACAGCACATTATGAGGAGGCTTTTGCTGCTCACTGCATGGCCTGCACCACACGTTCATCTGGGCGGTGTAATAACTCTCTTAGGGGACACAGGTGACACTGGTAATGACTCAGGGCTCAATGGTGTGACACACACACTCACACAGACACAGACACACACACACACTGGGCTTAGTGGGCAGGGACCGGCTCTGTCCAAGGGGCTTATGGTGGCATGAAGGGTCCGGAGAGCGTTAATCTATGATTAGAGCTATGACAGCCCCCAGTGACATATTAACTATGACCCTAAACTATGTGGGAGAGAGAGACAGACACAAATCAGACCATACAGCATGTCACAGCCACACAGAGGGGTTTACGTAACGTAGACTGACAAAGAGAGCTGGCTTTAGAAATCAGTTTTTCAGTTGGGGCTATACCAAAACATTAAGAACACCTGCTCTTTCCATGACATAGACTGACCAGGTGACTCCAGGTGAAAGCCATGATCCCTTATTGATGTCACTTATTAAATCCACTTCAAATCAGTATAGATGTAGAGGAGGAGACAGGTTAAAGAAGGATTTTAAAGCCTTGAGACATGGATTGTGTATGTGTGCCATTCAGAGGGGTGAACGGGCAAGACAAAAGACTTAAGTGCCTTTGAACGGGGTATGGTAGTAGGTGCCCGGCGCACTGGTTTGTGTCAAGAACCGCAACGCTGCTGGGTTTTACACACTCAACAGATTCCTGTGAATATCCCATCCACCACCCAATGGACATCCAGCCAACTTGACAGAACTGTGGGAAGCATTGGAGTCAACATGGGCCAGCATCCCTGTGGAACGCTTTCGACACCTTGTAGAGTCCACGCCCCCTCTCATTGAGTAAGTCAAATTGAAGGCCTACCGGGGTACTGCAGGCTGTCATTAACAACTCAATTACTCCTATATCTTTTCTGTGTGCGATTTTCAAATAATCAGTTCAAGGACATACATCCAGTGTATTATAATCAATTATACCATGATTGTCTTCCCAAACATATTTTTTTAAATGAAGATTGACCACAAAGATCGACATTTTCCCATTCACTATAACGGGGGATCCTGTTTTCTGCAAGCAATGCCTGCAGTACCGCTGTCGGCCTTGAACTACCGTGGCTTCAATGAGAGGTGGCAGTTCTCCTTTGGGTTATATGCAGAAAAATGGAGGGAACATTTTTCCTAATAACTCGGTGGCCTTGTATGTCTGTGTCGCATGTACACACAACCAGACACACACACACACACACACACACCATGTCACTGACATGCCTACTTATAGAGCTGTTCTCACTTGAAGAGGGTGGTGGCTCTCAGGAATGCCCATGGTCAAATATCAAGTATACAGTAGCACAAATGTCACCCCCTGGTTGTGTTGATTGACTAATAATTTAGATTGGCGGGTAACTCAAAAATTGCATTTTTCCACAGCCGCAGTCAGTTAAGGTCCATGTAGCCTATACTATCTGGATATTCTCCCCTCTCCAGTCCCTCTCTTTCTCTTAGCTTTCTACAAACTTTGTTCAAATTGCAAGCATGGAAATGGTATCTTAGCAACCAACCCTTGAAACGTCAAAAGCTGAAAAGTTGAGAGAGGTCTCCCCATTTTTGTGTACAGTATACATTTCTGTTTCTCAATATATCTCATCCCACTCTCTCTCTCTCTCTCTCTGCCTACAAAACACTAAGACGTGATAAGACCACTGATAAGAAATAGCACGTTTCTGCCCCACTATGGGATAATAATTTGGCAGAGTTGTCCCGTTAATCCTGTGTTATATTATTATATACAATTACAGTAATCTGATCTCTTAACTGTAATCCTGTGAAATGCATAGTCCTAATCCTGTATCAACATCAGATTATCTCATAATAATAATAATTTGTTACTACCGGCCAAGGTAACCTGCCTAAATGACTATCGCCCCGTATCACTCACATCTATAGCCATGAAATGATTTGAAAGGCTGGTCATGGCTCACATCAACACCATCATCCCAGACACTCTGGACCCACTCCAATTCGCATACCGTCCCAACAGATCCACATATTACACATCTATTGCACTCCACACTGTCCTCAACCACCTGGACAAGAGGAATACCTTTGTAAGAATGCTATTCATTGACTACAGCTCAGCATTCAACATTATAGTCCCCTCCAAACTCATCACCAAGCTTAGGACCCTGGCACTGAACACCTCCATCCGCAACTGGATCCTGGACTTCCTGACGGTCCGCCCCCAGCTGGTAAGGGTAAGAAACAACACATCCGCCATGTTGACCATCAACACYAAGGCCCGTCAAGGGTGCGTTCGTAGTCACCTCCTGTACTCTCTGTTCGCCCACGACTCCAACACCATCATCAAGCACATCACTGGGACCGAGCTCCCTGCCATCCAAGGACCTCAAACCAGGCGGTGTCAGAGGAAGGCCCTAAATAATGTCATAGACTTCAGCCACCCAGGCGATAGATTGWTCTCTCTGCTACCCCACGTCAAGCGGTACCAGTGCACGTCTGGAACCAACAGGACCCTGAACAGCTTCTACCCACAAGCCATAAGACTGCTAAACAAGGCTGCTAAATAGCTCATCAAATGGCTACCCGGACTACCTGCAATAACCCTTTTTTTCCTACTAACTTGCAACCACTCTATGCACACACACTGGACTCTACCCACACACTCACACATACTTACACTGACAGACCAACACACACACACACAAACATACACCCACACACACTTTCACACTCACCACATACGATGCTGCTACAGCTCAGTCTATTATCTATCCTGTTGCCCAGTCACTTTACCCCTTCCTATATATACCCAGCTACTTCAAGTATCTCGTACCCCTGCACACCCACTCGGTACTGGTACTCCCTGTATATAGCCATGTTATTACCTGGTACCCCTGCACATCGACTCGGTACTGGTACTCCCTGTTATATAGCCATGTTATTACCTGGTACCCTGCACACCGACTCGGTACTGGTACTCCCTGTATATAGCCATGTTATTACCTGGTACCCCTGCACATCGACTCTGTACTGTATCCTGTGTATAGCCATGTTATTACCTGGTACCCCTGCACATCGACTCTGTACTGGTACTCCCTGTGTATAGCCATGTTATTACCTGGTACCCCTGCACATCGACTCTGTACTGGTACTCCTGTGTATAGCCTGTTATTACTGGTACCCCCTGCACATCGACTCTGTACTGGTACTCCCTGTGTATAGCCATGTTATTACCTGGTACACCTGCAACATCACTCGGTACTGGTACTCCCTGTATAATAGCCATGTTATTTTCATACTCCTGTATATAACCATGTTATTTCATACTCCTGTATATAACCATGTTATTTTCTACTCCCTGTATATAACCATGTTATTTTCTCCTCCCTGTATATAACCATGTTATTTTCATACTCCCCTGTATATAGCCATGTTATTTTCATAGTCCCTGTATACTATCATAGTATATAGCCATGTTATTTTCATACTCCCTGTATATAGCCATGTTATTTTTCATACTCCCTGTAAATAGCCATGTTTTTTCATACTCCTGTATATAGCCATGTTATTTTACTCCCTGTAATTTAACCGTATGTTATTTTCTACTCCCTGTATATAGCCATGTATTTTTCATACTCCCTGTATATACCATGTTTATTTTCTACTCCTGTATATAACCATGTTATTTTCTACTCCCTGTAATATAGCCATGTTATTTTCATACTCCCTGTATATAGCCATTTATTTTCATACTCCCTGTATAAACCATGTTATTTTCGACTCCTGTATTAGCCATGTTATTTTCATACTCCCTGTATATAGCCATGTTATTTTCATACTCCTGTATATAACCATGTTATTTTCGACTCCCTGTATATAGCCATGTTATTTTCATACTCCCTGTATATAGCCATGTTATTTTCATACTCCCTGTATATAACCATGTTATTTTCTACTCCCTGTATATAGCCATGTTATTTTCTACTCCCTGTTATATAGCCATGTTATTTTCTACTCCCTGTATATAGCCATGTTATTTTCTACTCCTGATATAGCCATGTTATTTGTACTCGTTATTGTTATTACTGTGTATTTATTTAATTCCTCGTGTCACTATTTATATTTGTGTTTATCTTTAATTCTGCATTGTTGGAAAATGACTCGCAAAGTAAGCATTTCAATGTTAGCTACACCTGTTCTTTATGAAGCATGTGAAAAATAAAATTGTATTTGATTTGTGATTGTGTGTGTGCGTGTAGTGTACGTGCGTGCATGGGGGGGTGAAAGACGATACAAAATAGATAGGGGAGGGAAAGCTAGACGGCACGGAAAGAGTGGAGATAGAGTGGAGAGAAGAGAGAGAATGCAGTTGAGTGATGAAACCCACTCTCCAGTAACTCATGAGATAGTGGCTAGAAGGAGAGCGAGTTCATCACCTCTCACAGCTCATCGCTGGTGGCACGGGTATACAAGTCGAGACGCGCATGAAATAGTCTCAGTTTTAGATTGGAGATCTAGAAGACTAAGGTGAAATTAGCATTTCATCCGCAGAGCAACTTGAGTTCCTCTACACTAAACTGATATCTAAATAGTGTTTCGACTATAAATCGGGAGCCAACGTGGCTAAACGCTTGCGACTGTATGATAAGCAGTATTGTGCAGGCTAGTATGTTGATGAGTGGGTACTGGCTATCTGCTGTCGCTGCTGGCCTCAGGCTTGAAGCACTGTTCATAATGAGTGCAGGACCACGAGATCGCGAGCCCCAGGGGGTAGCCCACAAGCTTAATAAGAGCACATCGGCATAATTTCCGTATATATTAAGTGTGATTCTAGTGTATAGTAGTAGTCAGCGGATAGGTGAAAGAGCAATTAGTACGCCGTTATGCTGATTGATGATTGTGTCATTGTGTGTGTGTGTTGGTTCGTTGGTGTGTGTTGTAGTTGTGGTATAGATGATGTGTGTGAGACTGTGATGTGATATGAATGAAGAAAGTGAGCATTGTGGGCATGCTAGATATGATGTGAATAGCAGCCTCTATTTGTAATAACTTGTGGGTTGGAGTTGGATGATGCATGTTGTATGGTGGTTGTTGGGGGATATGTATTAGAATGGTGTGGTGAAAATGCTTGTTGATGTGAGTAGTAGGGACGATGTGTACACGGTGTCGTTATTATACTCGTGGCGTGAGATAACCTGAGAATAAGAGACAAAGTGCTTCTCTTTCAGTTCACCATCACCAACTCAGATCATAACAATCACCAAATCACAACCCTTGAACTAACCATTCCTGACTACACAACGAACGGATCAACACTACTCGGTTGTGTTGTGTGGTGTGTAATAGGGCTTGAGGGTGTTGTGAGGTGTTGAGTGTGTGCGGTTGTGTTTGTGTGTTGTTAGTGATGGTGGGTTGTGTGATGTGTGGTGTTGTGTGTTTGTATGGTGGGTGTGTGTAGGTGTGGTGGTTTGTTGAAGGGTGGTGTTGTGTGAAGTTGGCCTTAAGGTGTCAGATTTAGTGTGTGCTATTGAGAGTGCATTGAAGGGCAGTTCACGGTTATCTTAAGAAGGGTAGAAGGGTGGTGGAGGAAGAGGAGTAGCGCATGTTCAGAGGGAGGCAGTTAGTGTAAATGGATATTATATTATTCTAGCACCACAAATGTTTCCAATTCATTCAAGTCTCGGGTTAGGGGTCATGTGGGGGGAAAGATATGTAGGAAAATCACTTCTAGTTACGTGGGCTGGTATATTTAACAAGGTTTCGTAGACAGGGTGTTAAGTGTGCGTATGCTGTGTTGTTAAAGCAGATGGAGTATTAATGGTGTAATCATTAGGATTTAAAAGCTCGTTGTCAGGTCGATGATCTGCATAGACTGCAGTGACTCATTATTCTAAAGCATTTCAGTGTGCACACATTCGCAGCCTGTCAAGACAAATACGTTGACTTGAGTTTTTCACGTGTCATTTTCTACAGTTAGTGCTTCTAGGGTGATCTAGGGAAGCCTTAGTAAGCGCGTGTTTCCTCAATCTGAGATCACTGTATTAGCAGTGTTTTCCCCTGGATTTTATTATCAGCAGTCTTCTGTCGGTGGTGGGGGGGGGGGGTCCAGGCATGGCCCCTTGGAGAATTTTGTTGTTGTTGAATAGACTGGTTGAGTCTCTTCTGGGAACCTTTTTTAAAGGACATTCTACTCCAAAATTCATGAAAATGTAATTATGTTATCTTCCTTTGAAACTCATTTTATCTCTTGATCTCAATGACATCACTGGCCAATTCTGTATTAACCCCAAAATGAATTCAGCTAATGTAACGTTACTGTATCTTAGCAATTTTTGATTTTTACATATATCTATTAATAGTGTTGGCTCAAAGAGAGAGTTAGATGATGCAACAATGTATCTATCCCATTATGACGTCTGTGAGAGCATGGGCCATCACCATTTTGAAGTTGTCAAGATTCTTCATCTACTACTTCTATGAGTTGGTAAAATAACTTAAAGGGTGCATACTGCCACCTGGAGTGTGTTGTTTGAACAGGTATAAAACCAAGGCTGGCAATTAAATGCCTGCAGTTATGGAATGTTTGCTCACAAGTACAATTTATTGGCTGATCCCTTCTGATGACCTGGATGGAATTATGTGATCCTTCCTTAACCCATAGGAAGTCCCACCCAGTTGATTACTTCAAAATGGTGAAAGTCCTCAATGGCGCTGCCCATGCTAAAATGGTATTTTGGGCACTAGAGTCCACGATCTCTCTCTATGGGTTGGCTACACTTCAAGGATTACAAGCCACCTAGCTAGTTATCTTGGAGGTTTCTCTGACAATCTGATGAGAATCTGAGGACGATATGTAACTTGTTGTAACTTGTCACTTTGACCTTAAAAGAGCGTTTGCAGAATATTATTTTTTTGTGTGGGACTGCTAAATGAATATAGGGGAAACACTGGTATTAGCCAGGATAGGCTATTACGGGGAATCTTCTCTTTCCAATGTTTTAACTCCAGTCTCCAAGGTAATACTGTGGTAATACTGCTGTTTTGGTACGCCCTTTGATGATGTGCAGGATGGTGGTCCCAATCTCTATCTCACTCAAATCACACACACACACGCACACACATACACTACATGACGCAAAAGTATGTGGACACCTGCTCGAACATCTCAATCCAAAATCATGGGCATTAATATGGAGTTGGTCCCTCCCTTTGTTGCTATAACAGCCTCCACTCTTCTGGGAAGACTTTCCACTAGATGTTGGAGCATTGCTGCGTGGGACTTGCTTCCATTCAGCCACAAGAGCATTAGTGATGTCGGGCACTGATATTGGGAGATTAGGCCTGGCTCACAGTCTGCGTTCCAATGCATCCCAAAGAAGTTCGATGGGGTTGAGGTCAGGACAAGTCAAGTTCTTCCACACCGATCTCAAACCATTTCTGTATGGACATCGCTTTGTGCACGGGGGCATTGTCATGCTGAAACAGGAAAGGGCCTTCRCCAAACTGTTGCCACAAAATTAGAAGCACAGAATCATCTAGAATGTAATTGTATGCTTCAGCATTAAGACTTCCCTTCACTGGTAGTAAGGGGCCTAGCCTGAACCATGAAAACAGCCTCAGAACATTATTCCTCCTCCACCAAACTACACAGTTGGCACTATGCATTCGGCAGGGAATGTTCTCGTGGCGTCCGCCAAACCCACATTTGTCCGTCAGACTGCCTGATGGTGAAGCGTGATTCATCACTCCAGAGAATGCGTTTCCACTGCTCCAGAGGACAATGGCGGTGAACTTTACACCACTCTAGTGCTTGGTGTTGCGCATGGTGATCTTAGGCTTGTGTGCGGCTGCTCGGCTATGTAAACCAATTGCATGAAGCTCCCGACAAACGGTTCCTGTGCTGACGTTGCTTCCAGAGGCAGTTAGAAACTCGGTAGTGAGTGGTGCAACTGAGGACAGACGATGTTTACGCGCTGCGAGCTTCAGCACTCGGCGGTCCCGCTCTGTGAGCTTGTGTGGCCTATCACTTTGCGGCTGAGCGAAGTGGACCAGAGCCAGCTGTTCCCTCTCTCGCTTGAGCACGCCCGATATTAGGGAGGAACCATGAGCTCACGCAGGAAAGCATGCTCATGCCAGAGAGGGAACGTCCACTTAAACAAACTGGAACCTTGAATATTTTTTACAACGGTAAACATCTTGAGTCGTTCATCTTAATTTAATCCATCTTTGCCCAAAAGCTCTTGCTAGCCAATTAGCAGTTCTCAACTGTTAGTAGTCTCTTACTGGCGGTAACGACGGAGGATTGCCATCAATTTTCGAGTTTCATCACTCAATTATTACATGTACATTACATTTAACACATCAAACATTGACATACCGTTATGTAAAGTTGAACTCCAAACCAGTCCATGCATCAATACCGGTATATAGTAAATTGCAGTTTACCATCCAGCCCTATTGCCCATGTTCACATACACACATAAATACGCTCGTTGTCCCAAAAATTCTGCCACAGGCTGACCTCAGCAAAGATATACAGACAATAGAGTTGTCGTCTGATTTCGGTATAGATATGTGGATACAAGAGTGGCAGATTATACAGTAAGGAACAATAACAACACCACCACCAGGCTGATGTCAGCATAGAGATATGAACAGTGGAAAAGTCAGACCAGATTGTAGCCTACGGTGACGTGTGTACTGTGCCCAAACACATGCATACAATGTTTGACGTATGTGTCAAATACATGTTACCCCCCTGACCCCCAAACCCCATGCACACACTTCTCTGTCCTTTACTCCCTCTCTATCACCTGCACATGGGCAGTATTAAAGGAAGGGACAAATGGGATGGGGAGGAGGGGAAGCTTGGCAGTGACAGAGTCTTGTAATTTCAGACAAAACACTGTTGAATAATAACCATGTTAATATTGACTCCACATGTCTAACTGGTGAACCTCTGTGTGTGTGTGTAGCCGGATTGTTCCATGCAACCCCTGAATGTAAACACAACATGGAACAACTGACAGGAGAGAGAGAGAGAGAAAGAAAGTGAGAAGGAGAGAGTAAGAGAGAAAAAGAAGGAGAGGCACATAGCGAGAGAAAAAGAGGGAGTAAGAGAGAAAAAGGAGAGGCACATAGCGAGAGAAAAAGGAGAGGCACATAGCAAGAGAAAAAGAGGGAGCAAGAGAGAGAGTGAAAGAGAGTGAAAGAGAGAAAGAGAGAAAGAGAGAGAGAGAGAGAGAGAGAGAGTTACCCTCAGTTAAGCAGGAATGTAAGCTTGGCTCAGATCAGGGCACACAGACAAAGAAACACACATGAAAAGAAGCAGTAAATCAAGCACACTAAATATGTGCACACACACACACACACACACACATAACATACACACATGCAAAACACACACAAACACACACATGCAAACACACACACAAACACACACATGCAAACACACACCGCAAACACACACACACACACACACACACACACACACACACACACCACACCACACACACACACCACACACACACACACACACACACACACACACACACACACACACAACACACACACACACACACACAACACACACCACACACACACACACACACACACACCACACACCACACACACACGGACTCTCAGATGCAATAAATAGAGGTGTGTCAGAGAGCAAGACAAGGTCTCGTCTGTGTCTGCCTGTCTGTATTTCTGTCTGTCTGCCTGCAAGTCTGTTTGTCCGTCTATCTGGTCTGTTTGCCTGGCTTTCTGCAGTATTTATTAAATGTTTTATTTTCATGTTCAGTTCACTTAATATAATTAAGAAATGTGCATTACAMTGTCTGTAATATAATATACTTGTCAAAAACGAATGTAGACATTAATAAATGCATTTTTATAGCTTCTAAAAGATGTTTTACAATAGAGGAGAAATACCAAAATGGCTGCACGGTGGATTCAAGTTAATACATATCATTGGTCCTAACCCAGTTAAACACACTTGTCCAGCCTGTCAGTGGAGAGGTAAATATTTACACCACAGTGACTAGTGTTGTGTTCGAGACCACCTAAAGCGAGACCGATTCAAGWRCAAGACCGGAGCAAATCGAGTCTAAATGAAGACCAAGACTGGAGACCGGGTCAAGACCGAGACCAGAAAAATGCCAGTCCAATTCAAGACCATGATTGTAATTTTGTCAAGTCACCACCATTATAAGAGATCAAAATGTCCAGTATTTCTGTGTTCATATTTCAGAACAACATATGCATTCTTTAGACATTCAGAAAAGGGAATGTATGCTGAGGGAAAATAGAGCCACGACAAATTATTACTAACCCATACACAGTGGGGAACAATGGGCCTTCTACGCCTTCAGAGAAGGGCTAAGGATTTATACAATTGTTATTATAGCAAAAACTCCCTGTCTTAGGGGAGTTAGGATCACCACTTTATTTTAAGAATGTGAAATGTCAGAATAACAGTAGAGAGAATGATTTATTTCAGCTTTTATGACCCAGTGGGTCAGAAGTTTACATACACCTTAGCCAAATACATTTAAACTCAGTTCTTCACAATTCCTGACATTTAATCCTATCAAAAATTCCCTGTTTTAGGTCAGATAGGATCAACACTTTATTTTAAGAATGTGAAATGTCAGAAATACAGAAGAGATAATGATTTATTTGGGCGGCAGGTAGCCTAGTGGTTAGAGTGTTGGACTAGTAACCGAAAGGATGCAAGATTGAATCCCTGAGCTGACAAGGTAAAAATCTGTCGTTCTGCCCCTGAACAAGGCAGTTAACCCACTGTTCCTAGGCCGTCATTGAAAATAAGAATTTGCTCTTAACTGACTTGCCTAGTTAAATAAAGGTAAAATTTAAAAATATATATATTTCAGCTTTTATTTTTTCCATCACATTCCCAGTGGGTCAGAAGTTTACATAGAGTCAATTAGTATTTGGTAGCATTGCCTTTAAATTGTTCAACGTTTCAGGTAGCCTCCCACAATAAGTTGGGTGAATTGATGATATTTTTTATTTGTTTAATATATTTTAGAATAAGGCCGTAATGTAACACATTTTGGGAAAAGTCAAGGGGTCTGGAGGCTTTCCGAATGCATTGTACACCTGAATGTATTTCTGCAAATATGTAAACACCATGGGCGTCCTCTTATATTTAGGAACTTTACAGTTCTATTGATCAAACAACCATGAAAAGGTAGGCTCTCTCTCCCCCAGTTATGCACATCAACAACAACAAGATGAACAACTAATGCTAGCCAGAGAGAGATGAGCTAAAATCTAACCAAGGAACATTAGATGAACCCTCTCAAACCTTTTCAGCTAGTTGGCTGTCAAAATTGCACTGATAAACGATGGGGAATTGTAGCCTCCTTCGTCCTTCTGCAGCTTGCCTGCCAATGCATGCTTGCCCCAACCAAGCACCCAAGCTAACTGGCTAAAGTTGGCTAGCTTGCTACTTCAAGATACAAATGAGAGAACACCTCACTCTGACCAATTTACTCGCCGTAGCAGGGCTAGTTAGGCTGTTTACATGTTATCTAGAGTGCTCTTTATTAACTATAACTTTTTGTCTTAGTTTACTGACACCGGTCATATTCAGCGAGTGTTGCACATTCATAAATGTATCAGTTGTTCTGCGCTCTGGCACACTCTGAAAACGGAGTAGATAGCCAGAGTGAATTTGCGAACGCAAGAGATATGCTAACTGGATAACAGTCGTTCTTGCTAACCAAATGACACCTGCATGCCTAGCTGTGTATAGCCACTGAAAAACAATACGAGGGGAAAAAGTCAGTCTCTCACCCACTCCTCCATGACATGACATCCTCCTAGCAGCTAGCTAGCTATCTAGCTAATCTTAGGGCTCCATGTTTTCAGCTTGCTGCATACTGTAAATAGATACACTAGCCTATTAGCCACGTTATGACTGACTTGTGATCATTGCTTGATTGTATTGACATTCCCAGCCTTAGTTACATTCGTCCGATTTTGTCCAGTATATTACGTCATTGAAACTGAAACAGTGCATCCCGAATGGAGGCAGCAAACAATGTACCAGGCCAGCTGTGATTTACAACCTGATAGCAATATTTTTGGGAGTACCAAGAAATGTAATGGTGAATTATATCAATCATGCATTGAACTGCTCCCCAATGCCATAGTGAACGTCATTGAKCATTGAGTCAAATATAACCTATTTTTAAAACCTTTTATAAAGTTAGTTTTGTAGATATGTTTTACTGATATTATGATTGTCTGTTTGTGTCATATCTGCAAAGTAGTTAGAACTCTGTCAGTTCCACTTTAAACTTTAGGTCACTAGATACTTTGTGTGCTAAACGTGAAATGTTTTTTTTTTGCAATGGGAAGTAATAGTTATACATATCGGGAAACACTTAATGGTTGTGTTTTTGTATTCTTATGATTGGGAAGTACTGGCTTATTATGTCCGAGTTTATCGACTGCTTATCCTTTAACATAATGCTGTGTTACTGTTGTCTTTCCATCGTCCCTGTGTAGCGGTGCCTGGAGAAGTGGTTAGTACTCGCAAAACACCAGTCTCAACYTCAACATTGAAGAGGCGACTCTGGGATGCTGGCCTTCTTGACAGAGTTCCTCTGTCCAGTGTCTGTGTTCTTTTGCCCATAATCTTTTCTTTTTATTGGCCAGTCTGAGATATGGCTTTTTCTTTGCAACTCTGCCTAGAAGGCCAGCATCCCGGAGTCGCCTCTTCACGGTTGACGTTGAGACTGGTGTTTTGCGGGTACTATTTAATGAAGCTGCCAGTTGAGGTCTTGTGAGGCATCTATTTCTCAAACTCGACACTCTAATATACTTGTTCTCTTGCTCAGTTGTGCACCGGGGCCTCCCACTCCTCTTTCTATTCTGGTTAGAGCCAGTTTGCGCTGTTCTGTGAAGGGTGTAGCACACAGCGTTGTACGAGATCTTCAGTTTCTTGGCAATTTCTCGCATAGAATAGCCTTCATTTCTCAGAACAAGAATAGACTGACGAGTTTCAGAAGAAAGGTCTTTGTTTCTGGCCATTTTGAGCCTGCAATCAAACCCACAAATGCTGATGCTCCAGATACTCAACTAGTCTAAAGGCCAGTTTTATTGCTTCTTTAATCAGACAACAGTTTTCGGCTGTGCTAACATAATTMCAAAAGAGTTTTCTAATGATCAATTAGCCTTTTAAAATGATAAACTTGGATTAGCTAACACAATGTGCCATTGGAACACAGGAGTGATGGTTGCTGATGATGGGCCTCTGTACGCCTATGTATATATTCCATAACAAATCTGCAGTTTCCAGCTACAATGGTCATTTACAACATTAACAATGTCTACACTGTACTTCCTCCCTTATCTCACCTCATTTGCTCACATTGTATATAGACTTATTTTTCTACTCCATGTGTAACTCTGTATTGTTGTATGTGTCTAACTGCTTTGCTTTATKTTGGCCAGGTCGCAACTGTAAATGAGAACTTGTTCTCAACTTGCCTACCTGGTTAAATAAAAAAATGTAAWAAAAAAAAATTCTGATCAAGTTGATGTTATTTTAATGGACAAAAAAAAWATGTTTTTCTTTCAAAAACAAGTACATTTCTAAGTGACCCCAAACACCTAAACGTTAGTGTATGTGTTCAACTCAACAGTGAATGTTCCTTAACCCTATTTAATTGGCATTCCAATGTCTATTCTGTTATGCCTGGAGTATGTGGCTATGCCACCAGATCTGATTATACCGTCTTCCCATGAAGAATCGCAATTACACAATTTCTGCTATTTAAAAGGACAGAAATGGGCACTATTCTAATTCTCCTAGCATGGAGAGCACGAAGGATTACTGCGCCTGAGTCCCAAATGGCACCCTATTCCCTACATAGTGAACTTATTTGGACCAGAGCTGTATGGGTAGTGCACTATAGAGGGAACAGGGTGCCATTTGGGACGCAATTTGTGACACACYTACACATGGATTTTGTATTGTAGATATGTGGTAGTAGACTAGTGGCCTGAGAGCACACACAATGTGTTGTGAAAAGTGTTAAGAGATGTAATTTCATGTAGTATTTGTAATTGTATATAACTGCCTTAATGTTGCTGGGCCCCAGGAATGTGGATCCTTAATAAATACAAATACAAAATACAGTGTTGGGCTGTGCCTGGGAAAAGAGGACAGAGAGGGTTAGCGGTGGGAAGCTAGCTGTGTGGGTGTTAGGGAAATGACAGAGTTTGGGTGTGACCTGCTCTGCTATGCCGTGATCATGTGAGACTCAAGCTAATTATGGAAGAAGAATAAGGTCATTCCTCTCATGAGGAGGAGAGCGTATATGTGTGTGTGTGAGTGTTTGTGTGTGTGGCTGTGCGTGCGTGCGTGCGTGTTTCATAGAACATACGTAATGTAATGTATAGGCTAAATGAGATTAGGTAGCTCTTAAGGCCATATTTGTCCTATTTCATGTTGAACAGGCTCACAGTGAAAGAGTGAATGTAGGACAAGTGGTTAGTGAGAGTGTGAGTATGGGTGCGATCTATATCTGTGTTAGTCTGTGTGTATGAATGTGTGTGTTTGTGGACAGCATGTACTCATCACCCATTACTACCTATTTCCTGTCTCTATCTCAATCTGCATTGTCGTTTTCTACGCTGAGCTTTCTGAGGCCTCTCCTCGTCTCGGTTTCTCATTACAAGTGGAAACAGTGGCCAAACGGTTAAAACAGATCAATGGCCTCCCATTCACACACAAGGCTGTATGTGAGAAAAATCCAAGCAAGCCCAAGCTGTTAAAACTGCTCACTATCTTCAAGTTTACCCCCAAAAAACATCTCTCTCTCTCTCCCTCCCTGGCTGCCTGCCAGACAACTTTCCAATGGCTGACCTTTCTACGCTGTGACATGGAGCACCATTTCTCCCTTCCTCTCCTCTCTGATGAAATATCCTATCCCCTTGCCATGTTGACATCTCTCCCCCTCTCCCTTCCTCCCTCCTTCCCTCAGTTACTCATCCCTCCACAGATAACAGTTCTGTCGTTCTATCGCTCTGTCTGGTCACCGAGGACAGAGTTGGATCAGTGATCATTGAGGTGGGTTCTATTGGGTCACTGGCTGGAACAGAGCCCTCTGGCAGCTCAGTCTGTTAGAAGGAAAGAACACTGTACTCTTGATCTCTCTGGCCAGTGTGTGTTTGCGTTTCTGTGTGGTGTGCGTGTCTGTATGTGCACGCGCGTGTGTACGTGTGTGTATGRGTTCTCATGCGCGTGTGTGTGTGTAGAACAGTGTTGACGGGTCCAGCACAGCCAGGCTCTGACCCAACCAGCCCTCTCTGCTGCTCTGAGGAAACTATTACACACAGATCAGCCTAGCTCAGAGCAGCGGCACCCGGACAATGTTCCTCTGTCCATATCTGGCTGTAAACAGGCCCTCAGAATCAGCTCATACACCCCAGCCCTACTCTGGCCTGAGTTGGCATGGTCAAAGACCAAGGCCAATGGTGCAATCACTGGTGTCACAAAAACAAGGTGTGTGGTTTTACGCCCTACAGTCTTATGCTTCTGTATCACACACACCCATAATATTCTTTCTGACCAGGTCTTGGAGCTCCTAAGGGAAGGGAGGGATGTGTGTGTGTGCGTGTGTGTGTGTCATCTTGGACAGAGGCCAGAAACCTTGAATCAGACCTAAGAGGAGGTCGGTCATCCCATCTCTACAGATCTCCAGAGATAGAGAAAATAACATTGAAAGAGAGAGAGAAAGAGAGCGAGTGGAGCACTGAGCGAGAGAGAAAGAGAAGTGTTAGCCTTTCTGTCAGCACTTAAAAATAGATGGAAAATTACAGCGTCCCCCACCCCCACCCCCCTCGCTGCCCCTAGGCTGGAGCACAGGAAGTGTTGAGATGACTGACCATGACGCTATACCCTCCCCTACCTTCAGCTCTGCTCTCTATGTCTGAACTAGAGAGGAGAAGCTCTGACGCCCCCCCACACACCCTAACCACTTCCACAGCAGACAAAGAGGGAATGGGGTTCTCAGCTGAGCTGATCCTGCAACAATAGATTTTCTATCCTTGATATAACACTAAAAGAGGCATGTCTACCGGTCAGCTCCTTTGGAATACTTGGAAATGATGTCATTTGAGGGAAATGTGAAAATGTCCTAATTTGAAAAGGTTCAAATTCATGTGATTTTAGTGCACAAAGCTCACATGCTCGATATTGTAATATTGAGAACACAATCAGAACTCTATTTTACAGTTTGCATTTGATCCAGATATTCCAGTCAGAAAATAATCTGGTGCCCGGGATTTCAAAGTAGTTTTCATTTTTCAGTCGGTGGTGACTTCGGTGATGGGTCGGATTTATGCTGCAGAATGACAGGACAAGTCGCTGTTCTCCTTCTAGATMACTATAATAAATCACCTTTGACGACACTACTGTTTACAGGGATCTTTATTTATGGACAGCTCAAAGTGGTAAGAGTATTTGTGAATGAGAAAATTTCGCCAAGAGAGATCATAGTCATGATCATGGATGTTCTTGGCTAGCTACAGTAGCTAAGCCACACTTGGGCTAGCTAAAGTTTGCTAGCTAGCTATCCTTGTGTTCAAAGTACAATTGTCAGAAAGTGTCTYGCTAGCTATATATGGTKACATTTGATCATAAATAGCTGAATTATCTTGATGTGGTAGTTAGCCACATTTTGGTTAGCTAGTTAGCTTGCTGGTTGCAGCACCAATGTCTGTAGCAAGTGTAGATAGCTWGATACTTTACTTCTTGGGAAACAAGTTTTAGGCAAAGTTTATTAGCTAGGTAACTAGCTAGCTAACATTCATTATACATCTGTTGTGTATTCATKCAACAAGTATTATCAACTACAACATTTAGTTAGCTAGCTAGTCTTAGCTGTTTGAATGGTAGCCTCATCACATTGATTGGGAATACACTGTCTGCATACACAGTACTGGTCAAAAGTTTTCGAACACTACTCATTCAAGGGTTTTTCTTTTATTTGTACTATTTTCTACATTGTAGAATACTAGTGAAGACATCAAAACTATGAAATAACACATATGGAATCATGTAGTAACCAAAAAAAGTGTTAAACAAATCAAAATATATGTTATATTTGAGATTCTTCATATAGCCACCCTTTGTCTTGATGACAGCTTTGCACATTCTTGGCACTCTCTCAAAGWGTGCAGTGTATAAAGTCAGAACATCTGCTGTCTCAGCCACTGCCTGTCACCAAGGGAGTACCCCAAGGCCCGATCCTACGCTTTTCTCAATTTATATCAACAACATAGCTCAGGCAGTAGGAAACTCTCTCATCCATTTCTATGCAGATGATACAGTCTTATACTCAGCTGACCTCTCCCCGTTTTTTGTGTTTAACACTCTACAACAAAGCTTTCTTAGTGTTTAACAAGCTTTCTCTGCCCTTAACCTTGTTCTGAACACCTACAAAACAAAGGTCATGTGGTTTGGTAAAAATAATGCCCCTCTCCCCACCGGTGTGATTACTACCTCTGAGAGTTTAGAGCTTGAGGTAGTCACCTCATACAAGTACTTGGGAGTACAAAGCTACAGGCTAAGGTTAAATCTAGACTTGGGTTTCCTCTATCGTAATCGCTCCTCTTTCACCCCAGCTGCCAAACTAACCCTGATTCAGATGACCATCCTACCCACGCTAGATTACGGAGACGTAAGTTATAGATCGGCAGGTAAGGGTGCTGTCGAGCGGCTAGATGTTCTTTACCATGCGGCCATCAGATTTGCCACAAATGCTCCTTATAGGACACCTCACTGCACTCTATAATCCTCTGTAAACTGGTCATCTCTGTATACCCGTCACAAGACCCACTAGTTGATGCTCATTTATAAAACCCTCTTAGGCCTCACTCCCCTCCTATCTGAGAGACCTACTGCAGCCCTCAACGTCCACATACAACACCCGGTCTGCCAGTCACATTCTGTTAAAGGTCCACAAACCACACACATCCCAGGGTTACTCCTCTTTTCAGGTTGCTGCAGCTAGCGACTGGAACGAGCTGCAAAAAACACTCAAACTGGACAGTTTTATCTCCATCTCTTCATTCAAGGACTCAATCATGSACACTTGCGGACAGTTGTGGGTGCATCACGTGGTGTATTGTTGTCTCTACCTTCTTGCACCTTGTGCTGCTGTCTGTGCCCAATAATGTTTGTACCATGTTTTGTGCTGCTACCATGTTGTGCTGCTGCCATGTTGTGTTGCTACCATGTTGTTGTCATGTTGTGTTGCTACCATGCTGTGTTGTCATGTGTTGCTGCCAATGCTATGTTGTTGTCTTACGTCTTTTTTTATGTAGTGTTGTGGTGTCTCTTGTCGTGATGTGTGTTTTGTCCTATATTTTATATAATTTTTTTATTTTTAATCCCATCCCTCATCCCCGCAGGAGGCCTTTTGCCTTTTGGTAGGGCGTCATTGTAAATAAGAATTTGTTCTTAATTGACTTGCCTAGTTAAGTAAAATAAATAAAGACAAAAATGTTGTTGAGACTTATTTAATGAAGCCTAAATTACCATTATTATTAAGTGTGATGGTTTTTGTGGAGACCTTTCCCTGTCACACAGTTATATTCATACGTTGAAAACAGCAGTTTGTGGTTGATGACGGTTTTTAAGCTGTAAATTGGATGTCAGAAAGTTTCCTAAACTGACTGGAACTGATTTGCAATTGACTCACTTTCCAACTCTAACCCACTTCCCCCATTAACAGACAATAGCTATAACATCAAGTTATGTCTGTGTGTAAATCTGGCTTCCTGAATCTGAAGTGATGCATGTTCCCCTCTTTCTCCCCTCTGCCTCACACACCCCGTCACATATTCCAATCACATGACTTGAAGTAGGAGTGGCCAGAAAGAGCACATGCAGGGGCCATATGGTATCATGCTGTTATGACAGTAGCAGAGTGGCAAATTCAAAGTTACTTTCGTAACACTGGTTCTCTGATAATATGAGTGAGTGACACAACGTCTGTCGGACACGGACAAGACGAGTGACGAGGGCCCTTCCCTCTTTATAATGCACCACTCGCCTGACCTTTGGTCTTTTTAAAGCATGCACCTCTTCTTTAAGCTCTTGCGAGCAGGGAAATGCGGTGAAACATCTCACTCATATTATCAGAGAACTGGGGTTATGAAAGTAACCTTGAGTTCTCTTTCAAATACTAATTGCAATTTCTCACAATGGGATATGATCAACTCCTGTATCGCAGACATGCTCTCCGAAGCCAGGGTAGTCCCAACAGTATCACTCCTCAGAGGCCCCCAGACACTGAGGACAGTATCTGCCAACGAAGGTGCAGTGACATCCAGTCGGTAAAACCTCATAAAAGTGCCTTAGACAGAGCCCAAGAGGTAGCCATACCTCTGGCGGAATGAGCCCTCAGGCCCTCTGGGGGCTGTAAACCCTTGCTATTAGAAGCCAATTTAATAGCCTCCACTATCCAATGAGAAAGCAGCTGATTAGACAGGGGACAACCTGCAGGGAGGCATCCAAGAAACAAAGAGTTGGTCGCTCTTCCGTAATGCTCTCGTTCAATCCAAGTAAATGCCCAAAGCGCATACTGGACATAAACCTCTGTAAAAGTGAAGGGCGACAGGTGGAAACCCACAAGCTCTAAGGAAAGACAATTCTAATTATTGCTTACCTTAGGTCTGAAGGCGGGGTTAGGTAACYCGGTTACCTTGGATAAACCCCAGGGCAAACTGTAGGCCCGAATGGTGAACTGACAATGTGTGCTTCTCACTCACTCGCTTTGTAGTCGTAAGGGCAATTAGTAAAGCGGTTTTGAAGGAGATATATTACATCTCCACGCTTTCCAGCGGCTCAAAAGGCTGCTGGGAAAAAGCCTCAAGCACAATAGACAAGTCCCAAGACGGGGCTAAAACCTTGGGCATAGGCGACGCGCTCCCTTCATAAAATGACACAACAGAGGATGTTTTTCCCCATACTCTGTTATTGTCGAAGCCTACAAAGCAGGCCGAGATAGCGGCTAAATAGGCCTGAACCCTTCCCTTACAATTTCTGCGGCCCAGCGGAAATCAATTTAACATAAACAATCCCATCAAAATCTGTTTGTTTAAGCTAAAGATATCTGATTTTTGCATGGGCTGTGTCTCAATCCACCACGTCCGCCGATAATGCCCTTCTGCGGGGAAAGGTGGCAGAGCTAGAGCGGTGTTTGTAAGACCATGAAACATCACGAAAATAGGTCTTCTCACAAAAGAAGCGTCCAAACGGTTTGGCCTACAAACTATTATGGCACCTCTGTGAACGCCCACAAGCCTCACAAGACTCGTCTGAAGGTCCCCGGTACCAGTTTAAAAAATGAATGGAAGTATATATATGGAGATAGTTTAGTGCCTAAAATAAGGGGTTAAATACATGTTAAGATATAGGACAGGCACTTAAGAACAAACGTCCTTTCGATTTTTTTGTTTGTTGGGGGAGGTGTTGTTCCATGTAGTGAATCAGTTATTTAATGTGTTTCTATGGGCTAATAGCAATAATGCCAAATTCAAATAATTTAAAAAATATTTTTGGTTGATACCTTAAGGGGTCTTAAAATTCCACATCAAAATAGSTAAATTATCCAAACTACGGTTTGCAACTGCAGATGGGGACAAAGAAAGTACTTTTTGGAGAAATGTCCTCTGTTCTGATGAAACAAAAATAGAACTGTTTGGCCATAATGACCATCGTTAGGTTTGGAGGAAAAAGGGGGAGACTTGCAAGCCGAAGACCACACTCCCAAACGTGAAGCACGGGGGGCAGCATCATGTTGTGGGGGTGCTTTGCTGCAGGAGGGACTGGTGCACTTCACAAAATAGATGGCATCATGAGGGAGGAAAATTATGTGGATATATTGAAGCAACATCTCAAGACATCAGTCAGGAAGTTAAAGCTTGGTCGCAAATGGGTCTTCCAAATGGACAATGACCCCAAGCATACTTCCAAAGTTGTGACAAAATGGCTTAAGGACAACAAAGTTATGGTATTGGAGTGGCCATCACAAAGCCCTGACCTCAATCCTGTAGAAGATTTGTGGGCAGAACTGAAAAGGCGTGTGCGAGCAAGGAGGCCTACAAACCTGACTCAGTTACACCAGCTCTGTCAGGAGCAATGGTCCAAAATTTGTGGAAGGCTACCCAAAACGTTTGACCCAAGTTAAACAATTTCTGACCCACTGGGAATGTGATGAAAGAAATAAAAGCTGAAATAAATCATTCTCTCTACTATTATTCTGACATTTCACATTCTTAAAATAAAGTGATGATCCTAGCTGACCTAAGACAGGGTATTTTTACGAGGATTAAATGTCAGGAACTGTGATAAACTGTGTTTACATGTATTTGGCTAAGGTGTATGTAAACTTCCGACTTCAACTGTATGTTAGTAGAACCCCACTTCCCCTGGCTTAGACAGCGTTTAGACTCAGTGGATTATAACCTTCCCTCTGTCCAAAAGGTCCTACAAGAAGCATAAAACCTTGGATACGGAGCATTGGTAAGGAAGGATCTGTTTTAGGTCACACCAGTTGTTTCTATACAGTCAGCATGTAGAAGGGGCTCTGTCTCTCTGGATAGTGGCAAGCCTGTCCCATTCAGATTCATCCTCCCATGGGCCAGGCCAAGAGGATCATGGTTTCTGGGTAAGGGTGGGAAATCTCTCAGTTCGCTTGGGTCAGAAGATCCCTGCGTGACGGAAGCTGCCAGAAATGAATGGCGTTGCTTCTTCGGTAAAGCAGGAGAGTGATTTCCAATAACCAGAGCCTTAGGCATAAAGTAGAGTGGGGTGTATGAGGCATAGAGAGACTAGAGTGGGGTGTATGAGGCATAGAGAGACTAGAGTGGGGTGTATGAGGCATAGAGAGACTAGAGTGGGGAGTATGAGGCATAGAGTGACTAGAGTGGGGTGTATGAGGCATAGAGTGACTAGAGTGGGGTGTATGAGGCATAGAGTGACTAGAGTGGGGTGTATGAGGCATAGAGAGACTAGAGTGGGGTGTATGAGGCATAGACTAGAGTGGGAGTATGAGGCATAGAGTGACTAGAGTGGGGAGTATGTGGCATAGAGTGACTAGAGTGGGGAGTATGTGGCATAGAGTGACTAGAGTGGGGTGTATGAGGCATAGAGTGACTAGAGTGGGGAGTATGAGGCATAGAGGACGAAAAGTATATTGAAAGCAGGTGTTTCCACACAGGTGTGGTTTCTGAGTTAATTAAGCAATTGACATCCCATCATGCTTAAAAATTCCCAACTGCCCATTATTTTGTCTACCATGACTAGAAGATGAGATCTCAATGACTTTGAAAGAGGGGTCTCAAAGGGACATAGGGGGTTTAAAGTGTGTGTGTGTGTGTGTGTCTCTCTCAGTCACCAGATCTCAACCCAATTGACCACTTATGATGGGAGATTCTGGAGCGGTGCTTGAGACAGCATAACGCCCTAGTAGGCCTTTCCTGCAGTCAAATGACCTAGTGGCCTCATGTATGGAATGTTATTCAAATCCGGTGTTTCTATGTCAAACAGTTTAGTTATATTTCAGTCTTCTGTGATGTAAATAATGTGTAATATTGGGATGCAAACTCAAAATGGAATACATTTCCACTCTATATCTGACATGGTACAGGTGTCTTCTTTTATGTAAACCCATAATTATGTGTGAGATGTATACTTTTGTTACAAAGTTGATTTGTTTAGCCCGCTGCAGTAAAATGAAGAAACTTTATGTTGCTGTTTCCTTTATTTTGGCAGTTACCTGTACAGTACGCCTGGGACATGAGTCACATGTAGTGAAAGTAGGTGTACTCTGCTCCACAGACTAATCTTAACAGCTAGTCTGTGTAGATGCAGAGAGTCTGTGTAGATGCAGACAGCAGAATGCTGTAGGGCATGGGAAGAGGAGAGATAGATGGCATCCTGCTCTGTTTGTCTATTGAGACCGGAGGGAGYGTGAACATGTTGACGTCCACCCCTGYCTGGAACCTGAAAAGGCGCAGAGGGTCTGTCAGGCAACCAGGAAGTATTGGGAGTGGAAGCCGCGATGCCTCTCTGCCGCTGGTATTGCTCTGATTGCCCKTTTGCCCAATAGAGAAGAGATTTCCTGCTCTAGTATGCGAGCTAAGTCCCCACTTGCTACTGAAGCAAGCATCCTGTTGAAAACGGGTGGCTTCATAGCAAACTGCAGTATGCTCCCCTTTGTAACTGTGGACGAAACCCAGGGCTCTACTGTGCATGCACGCCAGTTCCCTGCTCTTGCGGCGAGTCACCCACAAGTTAGATGATTCTCGCTCACCAATGATGTGGAGTCACTGGGATTTGYGGACAGTGCTCGGTGGAGAATTACAATTTGTCTTCCTCTCTAGGCTGCTTGAGAAAGACCTGCGGGAAGAGCTGTGGCACTGAAGACACTTAGGGGTTGAGTGAGCCCCCTCGATCTTCCCTGTGAGCAGACGCATAGGAATGAAGCTGCAAGGGGGGTAGGGTTATAGGAGCACAGATGTGCCTCTCCCCCATTGTGATGGGGTATCTGTGCTCCACCCGAGAGGGGACAGGCCAGGACACGGCGTGAACTGTTGGCGGCCCCTCTCTGCTGCTGGGGACAGACCCTTC
Source organism: Salvelinus sp. IW2-2015 (assembly GCF_002910315.2). NCBI lineage: Eukaryota > Metazoa > Chordata > Actinopteri > Salmoniformes > Salmonidae > Salvelinus > Salvelinus sp. IW2-2015. The sequence goes on along the minus strand of NC_036859.1, from coordinate 2,347,386 downwards.
CGCCAGGGAAATCACCAGGCAGGACCTCGATGCAGCCACAGCAAGGGACCGTTTCCCCTACTGTCTGCCTCTGTCCTGAGACTGTGGGTTTGCAGCATACTACGTCGCTGGTCACTCAGTTAGCATTGGCACTAGCAAACTGCCCTCTCCCTGCTGCCAAATCTTGGCTCGTAGAGTGGSAACCTGGTCTCCCCCGGTACCCAGGTCTGCGGGGCAGGTGGTGGAAAGGCTAGCCTTGACGGCATAGCTGACCTGGTTTTTGAGCCTCTTGTAAGTAAACACAAAAATGACTGAAGGTTATGTGAACTATGCAAGAGAGCAAAGCTAGCGGTGTGCTAGCTGAGGTAGGCCGCATGAGCACTTTGCCTAGCATTAGTACAGCCAGCCTTACCGCGTTAGCTAGACTGTTGTAGGCCGTCTCGTGGACCGAATCACCACATTATGGGACTGATTGAGTTAGTAGGCAGAAAGCAACTTAATGCAAGGTAAACTAAATACAAGAGCTAACCTAGCAATCGCTAGATAGTGGATAGCTAGCTACAGTTCGCCGTGAGGGCTAGTAGCGTAGCTTAAGCTAGCACGGGCCAGTACTTGGTGAAACCTTTCAAAACTTTCAGCACTCGTTCGAGAGCTGACTGAGTATGTTTGATTCCCATGGGGTACGGGGGCCCATAATAATGCCGGGAGAAAAGTATTGCTAACCGGTCTATACATGTGCAAGCACCGCGTTAGCTGAAGAAATGAATGGCGTTGCTTCTTCGGTCTTGAGAGTTTATTTTGACCATAACACGGTGAGGTAAAACTGGTCAGTTAAGCCAATGAAACGAGTGAACATTAGATGTACTAAATGAGACAGCAAGCTGGCAATTACTCCATTGATGGAAGAGCCAGTAACAACCAGCTTCTCAGCATCATCAAGCCGCCAGCACAAGAACGAGGGGGTTTGAGTCCCTGCCTCAGGTGGAGTAGCAGTGGCTGTAATTTGTTGAACCAGGAGGTCAGGTTGTGCCACAGTCAAGCCCCTGTTACCCTTCCTATGTCCCTAATTTGTGGGAAATGGCCTGCTAACACAGTAGTGCCTGCCATGAATTAGCCTTGGCAGGTGTGTGTTAGCTTATTTGTGTCTAATGACTAGCTGAAGTGAACACTGTGTATAAACACTATAGCCGTAGTGGGCTAGTAAAGCTAGCTAGCAGCCAGCTCGTGGGCTAAAGTTGTTATAGCTAGCGCAGTGCTAGCCGAATGGAACCATGTGTGTATTCATCTCAGGGTAGAAAATCTCCCATGACCGTAATGTAGAGGAGCTAAACCAGTCATTATAGTCAACACAAACGAGTGAACGTAGGTTGTACTACATGAGGGAGCTGGCAATGCTACCGTCTGGGAAGGTAAGGAACTTGTTCCGGGTTAGGGAACTTGTTCTGAGTTAGCTAGCAATGCTTATGCTACCGTCTGTGCAGGTAGGGATGCTAGTGTGGTTAGCTTGCTTTCCAGTGAGCTAGTCAAGTTAGATTATGCCATGCAGCAAGAGCTAACCAAGTCTTGATAGTTAGTCATGTGATGCTAGCTACCACAGGAGACTTGAAAATATATTCTAAGTTGAAACTTTCACTTTGGTCAGCACTTCAACACAAGGACAAAAGCTGGGGTCCTCCATTTGGCAGCTTTAGCAGTTCGCCTGAGAACACTTAAGTAGGAAGACAGGGATCAAGTCGTTCTGAGGAGAGCTTCAGGAGCCTAGTGATCTTCAGCAAGGAAGAGAGGCGAGAATGACCAGAGGACGGGCGAGTGGCGCCAGATTCCTCTTTTACATTGTGACGTATATCATTACGCAGTACGTCAGTCTTGCCCAGCTACTGAATAGAAAAGTGTAGTGTTTGTAACGCAAGCTGGAGGAGAGCCTGTCTCTTGTCAGAGATCGCATTTATTTTTGGGAAATTGCAAAATATGACCTTTTCATTCTAGACAGGATAAATATATTGTTTCAGGTGATAATAAAATGTTTTGTTAATTTTTTTCTCAACCAGTTTCTCTAACTRTATAGCAAGTCAAGCTAGCTTGCACTGCAGAGCAGCTAGCTAGCTTGCTAAAGGTTAGGCTAGGTTGAAGGTACCATTGTAGCTAGTGACCTCCACCTAAGAATTACCATAAAAAATAAACAGCATTACCATCTTAATAAACTTAAAGGGGAGGCAACTATCATATAATTGGCTACACAGTTAATGTGTATTATTTTTAAAATAGTTTCACTTATGGGAATGGGTAATTGTTTACAAGTTGCAAGCTATCGCATAAAGCCATCACCGAAAACCATATATTTTAATTTCTTCTGTGGTTTGGTAACTTCCTGTTCTTCGACGGACTCTGGCTGGATGGAAGACGATGCAAAGTTTGAAAAATGTAAAAGTATGTGGTGTCCGTATCGCAACGGGAGCCTTCAAATGCAAAGAGGCGTTGCGTTTCCACTTTGACGTCCCCATTGAAATGCATGACATCCTGTGCAACATAATGCTTATGGCTAACGTGAAACGGGGCATGGACCACAAGGTGTCGAAAGCGCTCCACAGTGATGCTGGCCCATGTTGACTCCAATGCTTGATACACACAGGAAACTGTTGAGCGTGAAAAACCCAGCAGATTTTGACACACTCAAACCGGTGCGCCTGGCACTTACTACCATACCCCGTTCAAAGGCACTTTAATATTTTGTCTTGTCCATTCACCCGCTGAATGGCACACATACACAATCCATGTCTCAATTGTTTCAAGCATTACAAATCTTTCTTTAACCTGTCTCCTCCCCTTCATATACACTGATTGAAGTGGATTTAACAGGTGATATCAATAAGGGTGTCATAGCTTTCACCTGGATTCACCTGGTCAGTCTATGTCAGGGAAAAACATATCTCAAATTGCTGTTGAGATCTGGTATTCTGTGCAGCGTAAGACGATACGTAAACCAATGTCATAGGCCCATCGTCAACCAATCACATTTCTCAAATATTTTGGGCCTAAATTCCAGCTAAACTTGGAGAGGACAGTTATGCGTAACTACTTACAAAACATGTGCTACTGACAAAAAGCAACAAGCAAGTAAATAGGCGTATTAGACTAAAAGATAGAAGCTAATTTCGTCAAACTTGTGAGGCTCTCCATGCTCCAAGCTGCTTATTCAACGTATTCGCTGCTACTTCACTCAATCTTGTTTTAAGTCTCAGTTTCTGACTGTTTTGAGACCAACCAGATATGTATCCTTGGCCAAATATTCCCATGTTTTCATAAAACAACCGCACGTTGTCTCTCGTTTCTGCATCACCAAATTTTTTGAGCAGGGGTGCATTCTGCCACTTCTCACAATGGTGCTCATCTTTTATCAATGTCTTGGAAGATGACATAATGATTCATTCGTATTTGACATAACAGAGCCAAATATAATAGCATAGGACAACGTTATCGTTACATCAAAAACACCACCTTCGTAATACTGTAGTCAAAAATTAATTCTCATGCGGCCAAAACTCAACAGCGCTCGCCACTAGGCAGAATTAGCTTAGATTGAAACAAAATAGTCCTATAGGTAGACTATATAGTCTGCTAACACCGTCTGCTCTAATTCGCTCACAAAACAGTAATTCAAGAAGATCTAAATGCATATTCCCATGAAACTAATTGAGATCAAATGATTGCCATGCGATGCTGCCAACATGTATTCATGTAGGCTACACTGTCCGTAAAATCATCCTGTTGTCCCACATTTTGGTATTTTAAATGTGGTCACCCTATCTCCGACAGACATTGTGTGATGTGTTCTTCATGGTAGTAATCTGCTTGGAGCCAATCCCAATGTGAGACATTGAAACGAGTATTTGAATGAGAACCCCTCCCTCTGGTAAAAAAAAATCATGAAAAAACGTATTCATGACAATACACAATGTATGTTGGCGGTTGAGAGAATGTTTCGGTTTATACAGTGCTGTTTGAAATCACACCATAAATATGGTGTTTTCATGTGCTCATTCGGTCAAAACCTTTCCCAGGCTTCGTACTACTTTTAAAACTGTGAGTTAATGTCTCTATGTTGTTGTGTCGGTTTGCGTGTGTTTCTGTATTGTGTTGTTTTCTGTGTGGACCCCAGGAAGGGTAGCTGTTTCTAATGTATGCCTTACAACTAATCAGATTGAATAAAACAATAAACTCCCCAGGACCTCTCCTTTCTCTTAACCTCTGACCCCTTGATCATTCTGTATGCCAGACAATCAAATCACAGCACCATATATGGCCGTAGCCCATAGCTTCATCCTGTGTGGTATCACCTTTCTTCTTACCTTGAGGGAGTCGAAGCAGGCGATGACTCGTCCATTCTCCACCTGGCAGCTCTTGGCCGGGTGGGCGAACTTACACTCCTGGTCGGAGCGTGAGCACGTGCCTCTCTGGAACTCCCGGCACACCTCCAGTGTCAGCCATTTTGTGTCCCGCATGTGCGCCATGTTCATGTGCGCCATGGCGACAAAGACAGTCCAGGAAAATAATAGTAATCCGTCCGAATCGGGCTAAAGCGTGATGTGTGTGTTGGTGTGTGTCCCCTTTGGTTGGATATGTCCCCTACACTTTCCTCTTCTGAAAGATCCAAGTGGATGTATCAAGGCGATAGGTGAAATGTGTTGTAAAATTGTTGTGTGTGTGTGTTATTATCTTCCTTAAAGCATTGAGAACACACTCAACAGACAATGATCTGAGCAGAGAATGACTCTACCACTGTTTGTCTCAACTTGTATCTCACCAACAATCCAGCATGTAACCCAGAGGGAAAGTTCACTCTTCAGATCCTTCTTTCCTGACTATAACAGTGCTGTAGGCTGTGACTGAATGGAGATCAATGGAGATTAGAGACACTGACGCGTCTGAAAGTGAGAGGCTGGGCCCAGAAGGAGAGAGGCTTTGTGGGGTAGGGTGGAACGGGAGGGCAGGTGAAGGCTTAGGGCAGTAAGCCTGGTGATGATGGGGCTGGAGCTGGTGCAGGTCTGGGCGTGGATTTTTTAGGCGTGGGCCGTGACGAGGGGTGTGGTTGGTATCCTTGTGCTCGCGTTATCGTGGCAGCAAGCGAGGCGGGGGGGGAGGGGGGCGGAGCTTCTGCTCTAGAAGCGGATCGAAGCTGCAGCAGATGTCAGGGAAGGCACTTCCTCTGTAGAGAATGAGAGAGACAGGGAGAAAGAGAGAGAGAGACATTAGCTTGGTGATATATACTTCCACAGAATCGATTTAGAGTTGATTTATGCCTCCATTCATTCCTCAGTGGAAACTCCTAGAGCATGATATAGTTATTTTCCAAGAGCACGCTACTTTCCCTTACTCATTCTCTTCACTCTCTAGAACCCATCTATGCAGCTGTGGGAACAGATAATGTGTAGAAATGTCAGCCATGCAAGGGTGTCTGCTAAAATAAATAAAACTTTCACCCTCCGCACTCCCACAAACATCACACACACACACACACACCACGCCATACCACACACAAACAGCATGTACAAAGCACTCTTTCAGTCGGAAAATCTAATCAAACCCCATATCACTTACAGTTGAGCACTGCACAACCAGACGTGGCAAATCTATTTAAAAGAGAAAGTAAGAGAGAAAGAGAGCGAAAGCAGCGGGAACTGGAGGGGAGGGTGGTAATTTCCCTTTCTCAGAAGCGGTGTGTGTGCGGGGACCAATGAGAGTGGGCGGAATTGCAGCAACATTCTGGGCCGAGTGCCAGGTGAAGGGGAGGGGTGGAGCCAAGGCGAGGTCGACCTGGCTGACTGACTGCCACCAGACAGAGAGAGAGAGAGCGAGAGGGAGGAGAAAATGAGAGAGGGGTGAGGAGAACATGAGAGAGAGGGGGAGGAGAACCTGCGAGAGGAAGAGAAAAGGGTTAGTTAAAAAGTGAGCCAGAGAGAGAGAGAGTGAGAGAAAAGGGGGAATTAAAAAGTGAGAAAAATAAACCCAAAGCCAGAGAGAAAGAGATAAGCCCAGGCCAAGATAATCAGTTTCCCTGCCATGACAACTATCTTATTCCTGGAAGCAGACGATGATGATGAGTTTGTTTCTCTCTTGCGCAATTTACCAAATTTCACAACCGATCAAATAAAATTCTTACTTCCTGAGAAACAAAACCTACTCAAGCATGTCCAGAAAGAAATGAAACCTCTACAATGAAACGACATTAGACATGCCAAAAGTAATTATCATACCATCGCAGTGAATTACCACCAATTAATGAAGTTCTAGTTATAAGAACGTAAAAAGAGTAAAATCGCAGATTGAGATCACTGGCCAAACAGTACCTATGATTACTTGTCAATTCCCTTTTCCCACTGTTTGTAGGTGTGACCATTGGTGAAAAATAGGGCTGACCCCAATTAGTCGACTGGTCGATTGTTTGGTCGATAGGCTGTTGATCGACTGAGATTTCTTTTTTCAAGCAGTAGCAAATATATATATTTTTAATGGCACACGAATCTGTCTGATTCGCACCCATCTCAGTGAACTAATCCACAATGCACGTCTCTCTCCAGAATGCGCTCTCTCCTGCTAATTTGCGCACGTTCATTGTTCCATAACTTCATTGCGGGAATTGTTTGCCTTGATTGTTAGTGTCTATCAATTCCCCATTACATATATCACCAGTAGTAGACTATATTTACCATTAATTCCTATCATTTCTAATGCACAATGTTTGTTTGGTCATGGTCATTTCTGTTAATGAATTCTACTTTTATTACAGTATTTTACCGCTCTCATTGTCAGAGTGGACACGTAGTTTGCAGAGCGCACAACRTATGCTACACTTGTGAGAAGCGATTTTTGGTTTATTTCATTTCCATTTAAGTGTTTTGTCAATTTAGTCCTTGTCTTTTGTTTGGAGCGCTTACTGTCAATGTTGAGTAAGGACGCGCACCTGATAACGTATATCAAATCATATCCATTTTATTTGTCACATGCGCCGAATACAACAGGTAGACCTTACCGTGAAATGCTTACTTACAAGCCCTTAACCAACAAGAAATAGAGTTAAGAAAATATTTACAAAATAAAGTTAAAAAATCTAATTAAAAAGTAACACAAGAGAATTACATAACAATTACGAGGCTATATACAGGGGGTACCGGTACCGAGTCAATGCGCGGGGGTACAGGTTAGTCAAGGTAACTTGTAAAGTAACTATGCATAGGTAAAAAACTGTGAGTGGAAGCAGTATAAAAACAAAGGGGGGGGGGTGTGAAAGAGAAAAATGTCATGCTCTGATCCAGTGGAAAGTCATAAAATAGGTATACCTGATGAGCTCTTATCTATTGCGCAAAATAGCCTACAGCTGTGTGTGTCTATCCAGAGCTCACTGGGGCGGAAACTCTGAGGGCCCAGAATATTTTATACAATGTCGCAAGTTTGCTACAGCAAGCTTTGGGCTGGACCCACAAAAGTTGGTTGAACTATGATACAATGTTTCAAGTTCATTGCAGACATGGAATCAGCCAATGTGATTTGTAGGATATTTATTTTTATCAGGATATTTTCTACCTGCAAGTTGTTGGATTTATGTAGGCTATTTTTACATAGATGGCAATGGCAATAGAAGTAACTTTTTAGGTTTGTATCGTTTTCATTTAGATTTGTATAGAATTTTGATTAACCACATGACAACGATTTTGAGATACGAAGACGTTATTAGAAATGAAATGAAACTGTTCCACGAAAATGTGCAAATGAAAACCATAACTGGCAATGGTAGAAATTGTAGAAACTGGTAGAAACTGAAACTGAAACTGGTAGAAACTGGTAGAAACTGGTAGAAATTGTTAGATAAATTGGCATTCCACATGAGAAAGATTGCCAACTCCTCGTGTAGCCTATTACCAGCAACTTCAGGAGAGTAATGGCAGAATCTGCGAAAGCCAGCAGGAACGGGAGGAGGATGGTCTGGTTAGGTTAAGGTTTTTCTCTTCTGGTTATCTTGATCTCTTGCTCCCTCTTGAGTCATTTGTATCTTATTTCATCAAACAGTATCCGACAAGRATATAGTTCATTTTATTAAAACACATAGGGTGTGTCTATATATGGGAAAATACACCTTTTKAAATGTATTTTAGTCAGGGACAGCCCTAGTGAAAAGTGTTTGTTTATAATGAAACTATTGTGTTTGCCATGGGAAGTTGATACATCCCACTGGGCTAAAACTGGTTGTTTCCATGTAATTTCAACAACAAAAATCTATGTGATCACGTCGAATCAACATGTAAAACTGATTGGATATGCAAAAAGTGCACACTGATGGCAAAAATCCATTAACGTAAGGGAATTTTGTCTTTTTTTTCTCCAAACTTTTCACCTAAATCCAAATGGCKTGACTACAGCTTTCGGTGATTTCACGTTGAATTCCCCTTAGTTTACAACTCAACCAAAAGTAAATCAAAACTAGACGTTGAACTGACATCTGTGCCCAGTGGGATTTGAGTCACAGGGGCCGTTTCCCCTCTTAGTATCCGAGCAGCGCAGTGCTACACCCTCTCAAGAGAATTCAATTTCCTAGAACAGGTTGTGCACGTTCAGCAACGATACGCACATTCAGCAACGCTACAAAACCACTTTGCAACATTCTGCATCACATCTCTGGAGGACACCATGGGTCACCATGACACGGCAACATGGATGTATTTTTACAGACAGCTGAGCATCATAGTTTCAGAGAAAGAGAGTGTGTGTGGGGGATAAGGGAAGAGAGAGAAAGCGAGAGAGAGGGAGAGATGAGGGGGTTGAGTAAACAACACCCTACTGCATGACAAGGCTTCACCTTGGATGACTTCATGCAGGCTCAAATGAAAAGGGCCCGTACGGTTGACAACTATGACCTTTGGAACCCAGACACACTGAATGAAAACAACACAGACACTTTGGAACCYAAAGGCAACACACTTTGAAGTATCARGTTTTAAGGTATGACCCAGGTGCAGACAGTGTTGAAGAAACAKAAGTGTATTCTTTAAACAGAYGCAGGCAAACGACAGGTCAAGGCAGGCAGGGGTCAATAATCCAGAGAGGGTGTAAGACACTGGAACAGCAGGCGGGCTCAGGGTCAGGTCAGGCAGAGGTCAGAACCGGTAAACTAGAAAACAGGAGCAAGGAACAGGAGCAGGGAAACAAAACGCTGGTAGGTTCTACGAACAAAACGAACTGGCAACAGACAGAGAACACAGGTATAAATACCTAGGGGATAATGGGAAAGATGGGTGACACCTGGAGGGGGGGTGGAGACAAGCACAAAGACCAGTGAAACAGATCAAGGCGTGACAGGAAGACACCGAACGGAATACAAACCTTCGAAAGAGAAAAGCCCAAAACAGCAAACAAAGAAAATATACATTATTTTCTAATCTGACTTTGAATCCGTTTCAAAACTGCTGCACAATGTTTCATCTTAATTCCATCGAAAAAGACTGGTTGGCCAAGTTTGATCTGTCTGTTGTTTTATTATGGAGGTGGATGTAGTTTGAGCTTCAGAGCGTGTTGATATTAAGACGTGTTTATTTCTGAAGCTTTGCTTTCTCATAGCTAATTTTAACGCTTTTTTATTGCACACTGTTTAGAGAGGTGGATACATTTTCAAATAGGAAATTAACACAAAGTAGCTCAATCAAGTCATCCACAGTCACCGGTACAKAAACCTAAAGAAATAAATCCCTAAATTCCTTACCTTAGAAACCAAACTTCAATGACAAATTATATTAGCAATTTACTCTTTTCAATTTGATTACTAATCAAATTAATGAATTACTGACTATAATGTGTGTCAGATTCTCCAGTCATTTCCATGGTTGCCGTGGGCTGTGGTAGTCAGTCAGCTCTGCAGGTAGCTATGGAAGGCCGTTGACTTGCCTAGTTAAATAAAGGTTTTAAAAAATGTGTTATTAGCTACTTCTGGGGTAGCTTGGTACCTAGCTAGCACCAATGCAACCAGCCTAAAAACAATGACCAGAAACTGCAGTCATTGTCAATATTCTTAGCAATGATTTAGGAATCCATGTGACTATCAGATAGCCACTTGTTCTCTTATTGAAACCAAACTTTAGTTCATGAAAATAACTAGCTAGCTAGATAATGAACTAAACAAGCTAGCCAGCTAGCTGTTGTCCCAAGCTATAGCAGCTAGCTAGCTTCATACTCTGGCTAGTGGGTTGACCGGACTGGGTCTGACCATCAACCAAATAAGAAAACTGCTTTATAAATGTTGGGGTATTCCGATGATGACACCTTGCTAGATAGTTAGCTAACTAACTAGATAGCTACTGAAACGGGTTATGTTTTTTTTCTATGTTTTGGGGGGAGAATATTATTTGCATCCATAAGCTAGCTATAGTTTGTTTTCTGATCTGTAGACCAAGAGATTGTGTTTCTGCCGCAAAGGCACGCACGACAAAACTTTACCAGCATCATAGCATACGTACCAGTGAATCACTGTTACATATGAAATACGAGTGATAGTGTAATCACTACGTAAAATAATAATGTTAAAGTATTAAGTGACATGCAGTCATATTCAAGTCCTGATTGGACCATTAGTTTATTTGATGCATCAAATAGTGTTATTTGACACGTTAAATAACAAGACGTTGACTGACCCAAACAGCATTTGATAGGTAGCTGACTGTTCCATATACAACATTATTGAGAGACAATGAGATAAGTAAGCCTCATTAAGTCACTATCATGCCTGGACAGTGCTCCTTTACCGCTACTGATATATTTATTCAAAGACATCTCGTGTCACTTACTTCACGACTCCCTGCATTTAATTCTACTACTGTCTATTTCCTTCAACTGTCTCCCATCAACACACAAGGACACATCTATCGAAAAACACACGTGCGCGCACACACACACACACAGTCATTTACACTTCTCCATCTTTGTGCCCTCAATATGACTGCCTGGTCTGCTTTGTCCCAGAATCCTTAACGGTAACAGTCCCTGGCGCTCCAAGGTCTCAGAACTTGGTGCAAGGTCACATAGACTGGTGGAAGGATGGAGTAAGAGAGAAATAGAGATGGAGAGTAGGGCTGGGAGATATCAAAGACGGTCTGTTATATTGACAAGATAGTCAAGTGACCGCTTTAACAATGGAAATACATGTCCTCAAAGATGGAAGGCAAGCGGGAAGAGGCGAGATCAGGTGGGACAATTCTAACCAATGACAGGGCAGGCCATAGAGATAGAGGACACATCTTTGTATGACGGAAGCCCTCAATGACAATGGCCATGCCATACCAGGTTATATCCTCTCACTTTGCTTCTTCCTCTGTCTGTCATATGCGCACAGGGATCATGAGCATAGAGAAGAAAAATACATGTTTAGAACGAATTCGAGAACAAATCTTTTTTGGGGGCTGCTGTTCGCGAACAACATTGTACTTATCASCCTCACGGCAGTCAAGCAATGCATTCCACCAAGAGTCGTTCACAATCTATTCCAGTTGTGGCCATAACTAGACCTCGTTTCAAATGTAGCAAGCAATAATCGTATTTTTATGCCTAGCAATCAACAAAGCATTTTTGACGATAATAATCGGCTGATGCGGATTTTGAAAAAAGTTTAAAGTAACTGTCCAGTGTTTCCACATTTCTATGAAATATGACTTACAATATGAGTGAAATATATTTCCTTCCAAAAAATGGCAATTAAGTATATTAAAAAGCAGATTTTCTCTGATGGAATGGTGTGTGCATACCCCAACAACAGAATGGTGTTTGCATATACCGGTCATTAAAGATATTCATGCGAGTAGTCTGCTGATTGGCCAGCTCATCCTCTATGAGGAAATAGCAAAAAAAATTAAATAGTCTGTTTGGGATACAAGTGGGGTTTTGACGTTTTTATTTTTTTCATGCTTTGGCCACAAAGGATAGGATGGGTCAAAAACATAACAGAATATTAACCTTTAAAAGTGAGATTTTCACTGGACAGTTATTTAAAGTTTAAAATTTTGGAATGTTTGCAATTAAGGACCCAATCGGTTTTAGTGTTAGAATATGTCTAATTAAATCAAAACAAGGTCCTTATCTATAAAATCTATCAACAAGGTTCATAAGCTATGGAGGTGAGGTGACAACCATTGTGTAGCGTAGCCTACTATTTTGACTCAGAGGGGGACAGCCTGACAACATGGAAAGCTACAGCGTTCGAGGCTACGTTCTATTTGTGCAGGAAGGCATAGGAGTTGCCATTGTGACTAAACCACTATCACTGCCTCGCAGTCAACAAAAACCAAGGGTGTGGTTCACAGTTATGATAAGGCTTCCTGAGGAATAACTGGATGCTAGCTAGATAATTAGCCTTGTCCTGCTAAACATTGTGCTACAATCACAAACCGATCTTCTAGCTGCATACTTCCACCCTCCAAAGCATAAAAATTGAGTATACAAATGATTAAAGTGCATGTCTGAAGAAAAGTATGCAGAGTGCCAGCAGAGAACTGAAATATTTGAGATGTTAGCCAAACTATTAGCATGTGCTAGCAAAACGAAACTAGCATGTAATGAGGACCCTTGTTTCAGCTTTCCTGAGAGCTGCCTGTATGCACAGTTCACAGAAATAAAAAGACACAGCAGCACTATATTTCCCTCAGCCTGTTCTTTAGTAAAGGAGTGGTAGTAGCACAGAGTCAGAGTCAGGGCGATGGTGTGCTGACATAGGCCTTCGGAGTTGAAGGCATTGGAGTAAACGCAATAACGCAGCCCTGGCTGTTTGGTGTGCTTTAAATATCAGAAGTCAATATCACCCTCGCTCACCCTGACACACACTCACTGGCACAAACTCACTCGCATACATTCGCACACACACACATTCTCAGACTTACACACACACCTAAGTTAACACACACTTATACTCACTGCAACTTTATCTAGGGCCGCCTCTTACACCATTGTGACACACAGCCATGAGCCATATATCCCAGAGTAAACACTGTTTCCTTGACAACGCCACTTCCCATGTTGACTGAGAGCTTTTATGACCAGAGAGATGACCGCAGGCCAAGGACAGGGCTGGGACCAAACACGGTCTTATGGGTTCACTGGGTTAGGTCAGCAATACAGCACAAGGTCTTATACTGGACAGGTCTAACACCTTCCTCATAGCCCATTTCATATTTTCCTTCAACATCCTCCTTATCATCATCATCATCATCATCATCAGTGAGTATTATACAAAACACACAAAATGAGTTTATCTACTCCTAATAATCGTCATAATAACCATCCTCAGTATCAGATCCCCTTTTCTTGCCTCATATGCCTGGTTTGTCATGGGGCGAAGTGGTGTGTGTGTGTGTGTGTGTGTGTGTGTGTCTGTTGTCTCTGTGTGAGCAAGAGAGTGAGAGTTTTTGGTTAGCATCACACAACAAACAATGGCTATTCATTACAATGAGAGCAAACAGAGGATCAGAAGACAATGAGATCTGTTGTGTGGCCCACATAGACAGTCACTAACCACGCACACACACACGCTGGCATGTACCCTGTTGTGTGTTTAAGCTGCCGTGAATGTCCGACTGTGTGGCCAATGAGGTGGACCCGTCGGAATGACGTGTGTGTGTGTGTGTGTGTGTGTGTGGTGTGTGTGGGTGTGTGTGTGTGTGTGTGTGTGTGTGTGTGTGTGTGTGTGTGTGTGTGTGTGTGTGCACGGATGTGTTAAACTCATGAACAGACACATGGAGGATAATGGCTTCTCTTATGGTCTAATGAGAAGGCTATCGGCTCACGTTTACATTAGTGTCTCAGTGGCTGTTAAAGAGTCTGGGATTAAACTGCACATACTATAACAGACCTGTTATTGCTCTGCCTGTGGCCAATGCATTTACATTCAACTGTATGGTGGATATAAGATGTACTCGGATCAGTACTAGGGCCACTCACGAGAGTGGCGCGTGTATCTTGTTGTCCAATTGTAGGAAAGGGAGAAAGCACGCAGATAAAGTTATGTAGTCTCAATTAGCCTAGCTAACCTTAGCTAGCTAGCTAGCTAGCTAGCTTAACTAGCTTATCTCGGTTTGATGCATTCAAGACAGGTAGTATGTAATCAGATAAGATGATAAATAACTAACAATAAGTTAGTCAACCAGCGTAAGTCAACTTGGTTGCTATCTCTATACCCCTCTCTGCTCCCCTCGTCACTCACAGACGCACAACGCACAGCCCCTCCCAAGCTCCCTGCTTGAACTGCTGCTCTGCTTCTCTCTCCCTCATGCATTACAGTTCCTGTTAATAAAACAATGGTCTTTTTTTCTCCTCCTACCAGGGTTAAGCTTAATTCAGAATTTAATTAAGAATGCCTCAAATTACAATTCAATTCTTGAATTTAAGTAGTAAACAGGATACAGAATTGTAATTCAAATTTGAATTTAAGGAAATAGAACTGAATTCAGTGAAATACAATGACGTTCAAATGTGTCCTCTATTCTATATTAAGTTTAGTCTATACAAATACACATATTGTCCATAAAACATGAAACATTTTGTTTTATACATGCATATAAAATATTGTTGAAACAATAGATTTTCAGGACAAACTTCAAATGAATGATCGGAAAACAAAACCTGTACATTATTGCATTAGTTTAACCCTCAAGTTGACCCTGAGGCCTTCAAAAAGAAGCCAAACAAATTAAAATGGTTGGTGGAAATATAATTGGCTATTCTAAGCATTGTTTCCAGATAAAAGTGATATATTCTTTGGTATCTGGAAGTGTGACCTGTCAGATTCAATAAAACTCTCGCTATATGACTGAGTGGAATTTCTTTGAATTGCACTGAATTAAATTATACTTCCTGTCACTCACACTCAAATTCAAATTCTACATCCTGTGGGATGTTGGCTAATTCAATTCGAATTTCAACTCATATGTTCAATGGGAGTCAATTCTACAATTCATAATTGAGCCCAGCTCTGCCTCCTAACGTTACAGTATTGTTGCGTAAGGTATTTGTTTAATTTAAATGTTTTCCTTTATGATAATGATCAGGACCTGTTAGTGGTAGTTTTGTGATAACTACACTGTGATTTGAATTTTGTGATTTTACAAACCCCACCGTTTTTCAGTTAGGGATTTTTTCTTAATGTTACCGATACATATTTAGTTTAAATGTGCACACCTCTAATGTCAACTTCTGTATTATTGTATACATTTCTGTACCTGTTTATGTATGTCTGCCACGAGAAACTAACCTCATTTACCCATTTGTGACTCACCACCTGGAATTGGTCTTATCTAGCAAAATTTGAAATGGTGTTTTTTACATTGGATAAAAGTAGAGACTCAGAGCTACAAAATGGTATATCATACACTATAGTTGAGGAACAATGGGAAAGTAATTCTGCTTTGAAAGTTGATAAAATTGTAAACTCACTTTTGAGAAAATGGCCTTTGAATGTTTTGGTATCTAGTGAAGAGCTCCTCTTTGCCTACAGCCATACAACATTGTTCACACCCTCTTAAGCTTTAGCCCCACCCATCTCTTTTCGCTCTTGGAACGCACAATTGACGCTCTGGCCGATGAATGTTTTACATCTGTATAACATGAAAACAGCCTAACCAGCTCTGCTGGCAACAATTTCATTACGCTTTTTTGCCAACGTTTACCGACACCGGCCATATTCAATGGGTGTTGTACACTTTAATACATGTAACTAGCTAGGTAAACAATAAACCTAGCTAGGTAAACAAAGTGTAAGATCAAATACGTCACGTGAGCAAAGCAAACGGCTCTGGGATACGAAAAATAACATCAGCTAGGGAGCCAGCCAGCTAACATTAGCTAGCTAGCTAACAGTACACTTTAGCTTGAAATAAACCACTTTGTCAAAATTAGAAACGTGTAATATCTGAAAATGTAGCTAGCTAATGCTAGACTATCTTACATGTATACATCATCATGCATGATGGACGCGTCTCCCTATCAGGAATGCCATGCCATGGTTGCCCTCAGTTTGAAGAGGTAATCCAAAGAGAGGTGTTTCTCCATTTCGTTAGCTATCATATTCTAATTCCACTGATTTCAAAACTTGATCCTCCAGAAAGTGGAGAGCAACACTTATGCAGCTCCACTACACGATACATTTTTTTTTAAAGGAGCGTTCAAAAGGATTAGCATCACAGATTGACCAGATCAAATAGACAGAAGCCCTCTATATGGCAGACCAATTCGAAACTCCTCTCTCGGCATGTCCAGCCCACTCCTTATCTCAGCCAATCATGGCTAGTGGGAAGGTTGTCGACTTTTTCTGTGGCATAACCAACAAGGCTCGTAATATAACAATTGTATTTGTATTTACAGATGGCATACAAGTTTGTTATTAAGGCACATGAAAGTTCACCTGTTTGAGAAGGCATTTCTGCCAAAAAAACACATATTGATATGTGTACTTCTCTTGTGAAGTAATTTCGTGGTGAGCTGAGGGATGGGGCTGGAGAAATGTAACCATCGTAAAATGCATAGACAGAGCTATGGATCCAAGGACTGATCATCCATGAGATTACAAAATTACAGATGTAACCATGTTTTAAAGCTATACAGTGTTTGTTTACAATTACTTTGTTTCACGGGTGAAAGTAGATTTAATTTCGGTCTATGGCACTGCATCACAATGCTAGAGGCATCACTACAGACCCGGGTTCAATCCTGGGCTATATCACAACCGGCTGTGATCGGGAGTCCCATAGGGCGGCGCACAATTGGCCCAGCGTCGTCCGGGTTAGGGGAGGGTTTGGCCGGAGGGGCTTTACTTGGCTCATCATGCTCTAGCGACTCCTTGTGGGGGGCCGGGCACCTGCAGGCTGACCTCAGTTGTCAGTTGAATGTTGTTTCCTCCGACACATTGGTGTAGCTGGTTTCCGGGTTAAGCGGGTGGGTGTTAAGAAATGCGGTTTGATGAGTCATGTTTCGGAGGACGCATGACTTGACCTTCAGTTCCCGAGCCCTTTGGGGAGTTGCAGCGATGAGACAAGATCAAAAAGGGGGTAAAATACAACAAATAATAATAATAATAATTTCTTAAATATTTTTTGGGGGGTACAGGATTTCCTATTTGCACATGCCCAACAATGTTTATGGGCCTAATTAGTAAAGAGTTGTCTTTTCACTTTTAAAACGGAATACCGGTAAGCAGAACCAGTCATAAAGTTTTCATCTGTTTGTTGAACACTTCACTGCACTTCATCCACTCTAAAATAATTCCAGAATCCAACAACGCACCAGCCAATTGATGAATGGAAAAAGACATCTGCTCGAAAAACGTGTAATGGCATTTGGTGATTGAGGCACTTGTAACCTGGATTGAGTTCAAATCGATGTGTCTATTGCTGTCTGTGGGCATCTCAGTCTCGGCCGGTTATCGCTGCCTTGGCAAAATGTCACCGTGTTCTCTTCATAGAGAAGAACCCACACCGCATTTTTGAACGTCGGTAATACCACCTTTTTTCAAATCCATTCGCTAACTTTTTATGCGGCTGACATGCGTAACGATACATTCCGGTGTAGGAGTCTAAGGTTTAGTTTAAATATTTGAGATTGGCTAATCTTTAACCGGTACGGCGTACCGCCACTATATCCTTTGCCAGTACTCCGTACCAGACAGTACCGGCTTACTTTCATTTAAAAGTCAACAAATGGATGTAGCAATCACAGATTTCCCCTTTAAGTGTACAGTGGGTTCGGACACTCTAGATAAAGATGAGCAAAAATGAAAGTATAAAATAAATAATTCAAATACTGAGCTACAGTGCCTTCGGAAAGTATTCAGACCCCTTGACTTTTTCCACATTTTGTAACAGCCTTCTTCTAAAAATGTATTTTAAAAATTCTCAGCAATCTACACACAATACTCCATAATGATAAAGCAAAAACAGGAATTGTCCGTAGAGCTCCGAGAAAGGATTGTGTCGAGGCACAGATCTGGGGAAGGGTTAAGTCGCTCTGGATAAGAGCGTCTGCTAAATGACTTAAATGTAAATGTAAATGAAGGGTACCAAAACATTTCTGCAGCATTGAAGGTCCCCAAGAACACAGTGGCCTCCATCATTCTTAAATGGAAGACATTTGGAACCAACAGGACAGCCACCCTAAGCACACAGCCAAGACAATGAATGGCTTTGAGTGGCCCAGCCAGAGCTAGACTCAAACATTTCTGGAGATGCCATCATTGTAAATAAGAATTTGTTCTTAACTGACTTGCCTAGTTAAATAACAATAAATAAAAAAACTCTCCAAATACAGGTGTGCTAAGCTTGTATCATCATACCCAAGAAGACTTGAGGCTGTAATCGCTGCCAAAAGGTCCTTAAACAAAGTACTGAGTAAAGGGTCTGAAAACTTATGTAATATTTCAGTTTTCGTTTTTTAATAAATTAGCTACATTTTCTAAAAAACATTTTTTTTCGGTTTTTGCTTTGTCATTATGGGGTATTGTGTAGATTGTAGATTGTAGATTGATGAGGGGGGAAAACAATTTAACCCATTCTAGAATAAGGCAAAATGTAACAAAATGTGGAAAGAGTCAAGGGATCTGAATACTTCCCGAATGTAATGTATATTGTATGCAAAAAAATAATAATTATACAATTGCTCAGAGATGTTGTTTTTTGTCAAAAAGGTAGGGGTCAAAATGATTGGCACCCCTGTTTTCAATAACTTTCAATACATCACCTTGCAAGGATAACGTCGCTGAGCGGTTTTTCTAAAATGTTTTATGAGTTGGAGAACACATTGGAAGGGATCTTATACTATTCTTCCATACAGAATCCTTCCAGATCCTTGATATCCTTCATCTGCTCTTATGGACTCACAGCTTTTTTAAATTCAAACCACAGGTTTTCAATGGGTTTCAAGTCCGGAGACTGAGATGGCCATTGCAAAATATTGAATTTGTAGCCAATTAACCATATCTTTGTGGATTTTGATGTGTGTTTGGAGTTATTGTCTTGCTGGAAGTCAAGTTCCAGCCTCCTGGCAGAGGCAACCAGGTTTTTGGCAAAAATATCCTGGTACTGGCCAAAGTTAATGATGCCGTTGACCTTAACAAGGGCCCCAGGACAAGTGGAAGCAAAATGGGCCCATAACATCAAAGATCCACCACCATATTTTACAGTAGGAACGGGGTCCTTTTCTGTTCATGCATTCTCTCATTTTGACGCCAAACCCACCACTGGTGTGTGTGGCCAAAGAGCTCTATTTTCATGTCATCCAACAAATGTAAATTGGAGTTTGCTAAACTGCATTGGCACTTGGATTAGAACCTGTACTTTGGTCAAATGACATGAACATAGAGCTCTTTGGCCACCCACACCGGTGGTGGGTTTGGCATGAAATGAGAATGGATAACTGAAGTAAATTGTCAGTTTAAAATGCTTTCTCTTTCTGAGATTTTTACAGATGTAAAAAAAAAAAATTATATTCATTGTTCTACTAGTAGCTTTGCAGTATAGCCTTGCAGTAACAGAGTACTACAGCTGTCTTTAGATCAGGCTACAGCTGAACCCTGCCTGTCATTTCTTCTACAGTATGTTTTTCATACATTCCAGACATAATACTACTAAAACCATGAAATCCGATAACCAGGTAAGCTGCAAGTAATTATTTGACTATTCAACTTGCCAAACCCTTGAACAAACATTAAAGTTTGGACTGTGCCATATAGCAGCAATCGAATCAACCGCAACCCCGTTGCCATGACAGCATGGTATGGAGTATGATATTGGTGTAATATGGGGCATAACGCAGTTCAAACTCAATCGTAACACGGTAGTAACATGCCTGTAGACCCAATCGCCCTATGAAGGCTTAACCTGTTAGCGGGAACCTCTCAGGCACCTCATCCTGTTCTCGGGTCAGAGCATAGATAATTGAGAGATACAGGGAGACACTCACACACATGCAGACACACAAACACACACATGATTGAACCTATGAAATATACACACACAGGCACACAAACGCATGCAAAAATGCATGGTCGCACAAATGCAAACACACATCATGGAGACACAACACACATAAACACACAGCAATGTGTCAGCAATTGATTCCACGAGGAACTGAACATCACAATACAATAAAAATATATAATCTCCACCCGGCACAGCCAGAAGAGGACTGGCCACCCCTCAGAGCCTGGTTCTTCTCTAGGTTTCTTCCTAGGTTCCAGTCTTTCTAGGGAGTTTTTCCGAGCCACCATGCTTCTACATCTGCATTGCTTGCTGTTTGGGGTTTTAGGCTGGGTTTCTGTATGGCACTTTGTGACATCGGCTGATGTAAAAAGGGCTTTATAAATACATTTGAATAAACACAGCTGTCTTGGGACGACTCTCCCTTGTCAAAGAGATGTTTAATCTCAGCATGATCTCCAGTATAAATCAAGGACATGAAAAAAAAGATGAAAAGCATTCCATAAGGGAAAGGCAGAACCCACTACGTAATCAGCAGTGCATCTCTATGGGCCACTGCAAACCATCTAACTCACAACAACAAAATTCCTCATCAGTGCTTCAACCACAGACACACCGCCAAGAGGAAACCAATGGGGAACTGAGTTGGAGAGGAGAAGGGAGGATAAGAGAGTAGAAGGGAGGATAAGAGAGTAGAAGACAATAGAGGCCAGGGCCCGTAACCTTAAAGCATCAGACGAACAGAACAGCAGGCAGGAGAAGAGAAGAAAAGAGAGTGGAGAGGCCAGGACTGTAAAGTCTAAACCCAGAGAAGAAGGAGGACCCAATGGTGCTAGCTAGTAGCTACCAGCAACTGTCTCCCTTCACAGCAGAACCAGTCATAATGCTATAGTACATGTCTTCTCATCATAACACACAGACAACAGCGTTTACTTTGCTCTTGAACACACACATGTAAAACCCGTTAAATGACAACATTGGTGAATCTCTCTCAGCCGTTCAAAGTACGTATTCACTTACTTAGCTGCTCCAAATAAACAGTGCCGCGCAGCAAACTAAAAACCTTCCATTCAACGAGTCGCTCGCTCTCTTCCTGCTCTCTCTCTCTCTCGCTCTCTTTTTCTCGCACTCTCTCAGTTACTCCCTCTCTGTGAGACACACACACACAAAGAGACGCAGGCAAACGCTCACACACACAGACACAGCCACCCCCTCACACACGCTCTCCTCCCGCGACCCGGAATGTTTGGCAAGGCTTTACTGTACTGAAATACAGCGCTCACCATATAAGGTAGCAGCAGCTACACATGTCACACATCATTTACATGCAGCAGGCGGGGAGTTCACCTTACACAGCACACACACGCTGAGAGTGCATGCTAAAAACCACACCACCGCCAGGCTGACGCTCAGAGTTGGGAGGAGAAAGTGAAAAAAAACAGAGCGAAGGAAAGTAAAGGGGAAAAAAAGAGAGAGGAAAAGGAATGCTAGAGAAAATAGGCAAGCTTTTTTATGTTTAGTCGTAAACCAAGCCTCACTCTGGCTGGCCCGTTGGTTTCCAACATGTTGAGTTGTTGAGTCAGACAGAGGGAATAGAACCTGTGTATCCCAACTACTGATCCACTTTCCTGCTTCCCGGAGTAACCACAGCCTTCTACACACACACACACACACATTCCTGCTTCTAGCGTTCGCCACAGAAAGAAGTTATTGAAGCTATTGTGTGACCTTCTGTATTTAGTCTAGTATGCATTTTCTGTGTGTGTGTGTGTGTGTGTGTGTGTGTGTGTGTGTGTGTGTGTGTGTGTGTGTGTGTGTGTGTGTGTGCGCGCAAGACAAGACATTACAAACAGATGTTAACCCAGTGCCCCGCAAAGCGAACACACACATAGACCTAAAGCTAACAAACCCCGGCATATCTTTCCCTTACAACAGGCTGGACCCTACTGCTATAAGTAAAGACAGTCGCCTCGTCACAGAGACGGAGATAGGGAGAAAGAGAAAGAAGGAGAGTAGGGTAAAACGGAAACCCTTACCTCTCACATTGCTGTTCGGTTTGTGCTCGCGCATCCGTGTGTCTGTTGAGTATGTGTGTGCTTGTGTGTGTTCAGACAGGCCACGACAGAAGAGCCCCAGGCACCGGCTGGACCATTCTCAGGCAGAGCAGAGTGGAACGAGGGAGAAATCTGGCGGAGGGGTGAGTGAGAGAGTGAGTGAACAAGCGAACGAGTGTAGGCGCTGCGCAGAACGGTGTGGTGCGAGAGAAGGAGTGCCTGCCTCTGTGTGCGTGTGCGTGTGTGTGTGTGTTGCTGGCTTGGCTCTGTGCGCTAGTGTCTCCCCTTCCCTGCTCCTGTTGGTGGCTGTGCTGTGTCTCTGGGCTCCGGGCAACTGCAGCCAGAGGAGAGCTCCACTTGCTGGACGACTGCACTGTAGCAGCAGCTGGAGAGGAGGAGGCAGCACTGACTGCATTCGGCAACACAAATCATACAGACTCTCTGCTGCAGCTTTCTGCCTGCTCTCTCTCTCTCGCTCACTCTCTGTCTGTCTGCTCGCTCCACCCACTAGACCAACAACCAGGAACTGCTGGCTCTATTACATCAACACTGTTATTTTCAAGGGTGTGAGAGAAAGCGGGAGAGAGAGAGAAATAGGGAGGGGCGAGACAGAAGGTGAAGGATTGTCAGACCTGCAACAGCCTTAGTTAAAGTGGTAAATGATCTCACAGCCAACACAGGCGCCAAACAACTCTCTGTGCTGCATTCGACACTGTCGACCATCATGTCCTTCTGGACAGACTGGAGAGGTGGGTTGGCTTCTCCGGTCCAGTTCTATATTGGTTTGGAACCTATTTAAATCGGTCAAGAGTTTGTCACCCATGTGGCATTCCACAATATTTGATTTTGGGTCCGTCACTGTTCAGTTTATATATTGTGCATGACAAAATGTGTAGAATTGCAGGAAATAAGCTTTTAAACCAGTATTGGGGAACATCCTGCGCGCCACATCTATTTCTATGGGCACAAGCACTGTTCATGACAGAAACTGTTCACATCCCCTCTTGTTGGTGGAGAGAAAGGTTTTAAAGCTTATTTACTGCAATTCTAAACATTTTGTAATGAGGTACGGAGAAAATGTTGCAGTTTTAAAGCAAATGTTCATGCAATTCTGGATTGCATGGATTTTGCCATGTCTGATGTGTACGCATGTGATATTTGAGTGACTCAGACATTACAACAAAATATATGAGCTAAAAAGAACATGAGCTAAAAAAACGTTAGCTGACATGGACTAGTTCACCTTGATATCTCGGACAAGTTATAAATAGCTCTTTAAGGTATGCAATGACTAACATGACAAGAGGATTCTACTAGTGCATTCTACTTTTACAACTTTCAAGAGTAAGTTGAAAGCCGGACTGAGGTTTTTTTTTTTTTTTTTTTGGAGGTGGGAACCCCTGCTCTAAAGAAAAAAGACTCCGCCTACCATCACCCATTTTCACTTTTCCATGAATCTAAACCCAATTATAAGTCCACATATTCCAAGGTTCCATATTGCATGAGTATAAAAAGATGAGTCCATCATGCATGACATTTTTTTTTTTTACGAATATAGGATTGTAATGTGTAGTGTTTTGCAATGTTGTGGAAGTAGCCACGTTGTCATCTTCGAGTCCTTGCACAATTGGTTGTTCACATACAACTTATCGCCCACTAGACAAACATTCTGCTTCTCTGCTTGGAGCCTTTTGAAAGTAGGGTACAGGGAGCGTCGTCTCTCCACTATTTCATGGGGAAATTGTTCTTCAGATCCCTACCCCGTTGTATCAAGGCAACCTTCATTTTGTAGTGAGTTAGCCTAGCTACAATTGGATGGAGATTTCTCTCCCCTTTGCCGCTAAAAATCGATTGTATCTTCCTGTTCGGTTGTCATCTTGAGATTGCGTTTCATGAAAACCACTTTATTCTCAGTTGCCAGACAGTTTTCATTTTCATCCTCCTTTACTCCCATTATGATAATATTATTCTTCATTCTTCTGCACGTCAGTTCACGTAATTCTGCTTCCATTGTGGTATTCTTTTTTCAGTCATTTATTTTCAGCTCGTATTTCTTCTTCATTTTATTGCTGTAATCTATTCCTGACTTGGGGGCCTCAACCTCCTCCAATAACCCAGGCAAAAGATCCAGCTTCTTCAGCTGTTCCGTTATGCTTTCCAGCAATGTCTTATCTTCTGCGGACATTGTTTAAAAACCTCATCTTCTATTGTTATATTCAGATGTTTAATCCTCTTCTTCAGTTTTGTTTGAGGAAAGGATTGATCTTGGTGGCTTTGATGTGTATGATTGTTGTTCGAGCATACCAACGAGTTTGAGGTGCTCTATGTTATCCAGAATGTTTGTTTGGCAGTTATCAGTTATCAGCTAATCCTTAATTTTACGATTAACTCATTGGACAAGCTGTGCCTACCATGATGCCAGTTGCCACGTCATTTCCTCTTCCGTGATTAGTATATCTGTATACTCATTTATTGTTGCCCTATTATGTAGTCTGAACATGGTAAAAAGTTTATATTTTATTCTGTAAAATGAGAAACCAGAAGTCCTAGCGCTTGCACAGTCAGCTTATTACAGCTGTGAGAGTGTTTAAAAGTATTTTGGAACGATAAAGTGTAGTGTACCAACTGAGATTTAAAACAACATGCTAATGCTTTCACTGATTACACATAAAGTAAGATAGGTCCTACATGATAGAGTACTTGCTTTGTTATCCTGTGAACCCCATTCATTGCTGCTAGCAGCTATATTTTTTCTTTATTTTTATGAATATTGGCCCATCTCTTCGGAGGACAAAAGTAACTTGGTTTTACATTATTGTTCTTTTTTTACAGCTATTTTGTTACATATACATTATTCACATTGTACTTTTATACACAATATTACATGTCAGAAATATAGTTTGATATTACACATTACATGGTACTCAGACATATCCGGTATATGGTGTTTCCGGTCCTAACTATAACAGATCATAAGCTTTTAATCCCACACCACCTATCTCTGTAGCCCATCCCAAATATCTCCGTAGACCACTCTCTCTAAACAGTGCATTCGGAAAGCATTCAGACTCCTTGACTCCACATTTTGTTACTTTACAGCATCATTCTAAAATTGATTAAATAGATGTTTTTCTTCCTAAATCTACTCACAATACCCCATAATGACAATGCAAAAACAGTTTTTTACCATTTTTAAAAATGTATAATAATAAAAAATAAAAAATGGAAATATGATATTTACATAAGTATTCAGACACTTTACTCGGTACTTTGTAGAATCACCTTTGTCAAAGATTACAGCCTTGAGACTTCTTGGGTATGATGCTACAAGCTTGGCACACCTGTATTTGGGTAGTTTCTCCAATTTTCCCAGCAGATCCTCTCATCCTCTCAAGCTTTGTCAGGTTGGATGGGGAGCGTCGCTGCACAGCTATTTTCAGGTCTCTCCAGATATGTTTGATCGGGTTCAAGTCCGGGCTCTGTGTGGACCACTCAAGGACATTTAGAGACTTTTCCCGAAGCCACTCCTGTGTCTCTTGGCCTTGTGCTTGCTTAGGTTCGTTGTCCTGTTGAAAGGTGAACCTTCGCCCCAGTCTGAGGTCCTGAGAGCTCTGGAGCAGGTTTTCATCAAGGATCTCTCTGTACTTTGTTCCGTTCATCTTTCCCTTGATTCTGACTAGTCTCCCAGTCCCTGTGGCTGAAAAACATACCCACAGCATGATGCTGGCACAACCATGCTTCACCAAAGGGATGGTGCCAGGTTTCTTCCAGACGTGACGCTTGGCATTCAGGCCAAAGAGTTCAATCTTGGTTTCATCAGACCAGAGAATCTTGTTTTTCCATGGTCCGAGACTCCTTTAGGTGCCTTTTGGCGAACTCCAAGCAGGCTGTCATTTGCCTTTTACTGAGGAGTGGCTGGCCACTCTACCATAAAGTCCTGATTGGTGGAGTGCTGCAGAGATGGTTGTCCTTCTGGAAGCCTCTCCCATCTCCACAGAGGAACTCTGGAGCTCTTTCAGCGTGACCATCGGGTTCTTGGTCACCTCCCTGACCAAGGCCCTTCTCCCCCGATTGCTCAGTTTGGCCGGGTGGCCAGCTCTAGGAAGAGACTTGGTGTTTCCAAACTTCTTCCATTTAAGAATGATGGAGGCCACTGTGTTCTTGGGGACCTTCAATGCTGCAGACATTTTTTTGTACCCTTCCCCAGATCTGTGCCTCGAAAACAATCCTGTTTTTGATGAGGACATTTTTTTATTCAATACTTTTTCAAATAAGGCTGTAACGTAACAAAATGTGGAAAAACTGAAAGGGGTCAGAATACTTTCCGAACACTCTGTAAATGCCATATATTTTTAACTGTGCTGTAATGTATTACATTAATTCTGAACCTTTCTAATCTCATAGTATCCATATATTGTAAATTAAAGATGAATATTTTTGCTATTAGTATTATTATATTGTTAACTGATGGACAATGGCTTTCCAAATCACCCAACAGTGCTATTTGTGGGGTTAGTTTTATTAAGTGAATGCTGTGATTTCTCAGCCACTCCTGAACCTGTGGCCAGAAACAAGCTACATGAGGGCAATACCAGAATAAAATATGTAATTATTCTGTCTCTTCGCAGCAAAATCTTCAGAACTGAAATGGTTGGACGCGCCATATACTGTATATAACATTCTGTTGGTGGCAAGAATTTTGTATAATAATTTAAATTGAAAAACTCTTAAGTCTTGAATAAAGCGTTGTTTTGTGTGTCAGTTCATAAACCATCTGAACATCGAAAATCTTTTCCCAGCTATTTTGCAACCTGTATCAACATTTTGGTCCTCAAATGAAACGGGTATATTTTTCGATTTATGACAAAAAATGATATATATATATATATATGGCAGACAAACATGTTTCTGCGGTACTGCTGCAATCAGTTAGAACTTTGGATCGAGCAAAAATTCCCATATGTTTTTGATAACTGCATGTGTGACATACCTTCACCATTCCTATTCAAAATATCATAAATGTTTTACATTAATAATGTATTCATTTTTTTATACTCGGTATATTTGAGTTTAACCATAATATTTGTTTTAATATTTGTTCTGGCTTTTCAGTAGGATGACATTGAAATTGTAACCAGCTTTGTATAGGTTATTTTAGAAAAAGTGATACTTTGAACAAGGATTCATTTTCAATTAACCGAAAATGAGAACTTGTAATCTGGTTAAAGGCAAAAAGGCAATTTTGAACAAAGGGTGAGCCCTTCTTAATAATCTACTGGAGAACCGGTTCGGGTTTAAGTATAACTTTTGTATGACTGAAGCTTTTAGTGCGATGTTTAATTCTTTAATATTTAATAATACAATATTTTACCAACCAAAGAAACCAACACACAGCACACAGATACAGTATACCAACTAGAAAGGCCACAGCCCAGGGGCACAATACAAGAGAGAGAAAGAGAGAGAGAAAGCCTGACCTGGAGAAACCATCAGCTCAAATGTATTACTTTAACAACCATGAGAAACCATCACACAGCTCCCAGCAACCAACCCAAAGCTAACGCATAGTTTACTGGTCAAGGCAGGGAGAGAGGCCAGGGAGAGAGGAAGGGAGGCCACAGCCACAGGGTTGGGTCCAAGGCTAATTTTATGCCCATGGATGGAGAGTATGTGAGGTCAGTGGAGATGTTGCACGTGACTGGTGCAACCGGCTTCCCTTTACGTAGGCTTCACATGAACATCTCTGGCGAAATGCTTAGTTCTGAAAACAGTTGAACCAAGAATCCGTCGTTTCATCACCTACAGTATCTCAATGAAATGTCACTCATTTCATCGCAGTGCACCTGTGCACTACAGGTTTCCCGGCACGCTGTCGCTCTCTTCTCTCAGACCCCTCTCTCGCTTTCTCTCTGTCCCCTTCCTCTGTGACTCCTGTCTCCCCTCACTCACTCTGCTCCCCATCTCTCCCTCTTTCTTTCTATGTCCCCCTACCCCTCATCCCTCGCTCTCTCTTTCTCTCCCTGGATGATGTGATGAGCTTTGCCTGTTAGCAGCAGATCGGCGCAGAGCGTTGTAGGCCAGTCTAACCAGAGCTGGTGATAAGTCACCTCTAATTTACACGGCCTGGCCTAAACCCAGGGTGACAATCTCTGACAGCCTCAGCTAGAGGACTAACTGGGTTCAACTCCGCAAACACTTCAAAGCACTATCTTGTTCTTTCTTTCTCCCTCGTTCTTGATTTCCTTCTCTTCTCTTGATCTAGCTTCCTTTTTCAATTCTCTCTCTCTCTCTCTCTCTCCAAAGAGTGAGAGAAGGCTGCATACTAGCTTGTAGCACAGACTGTGTCAAAAGTTTGTAATTTCGGACTGAAATGAGAAACTTGAGCGCTTTCTCTGAGCTAGTTAGTTCCAACCGCACAAAGTTTTAACTTTGATGGACATCAGTTTTCCCCATTACTGCTCACACACACACATGGTAACCGATCACACACCACACATGGAAACAGATCCATTCACGTTTGAGTCAAAATGGCTGCTTTAAATTAGCTTTGATATGATTATCTGTTCTAGATGAGAAACTGGCGCCCCATATGGGTCCGTTGAAAGTCTATTGGTCAATGCAGGCCAGGTCACTCTGACCCAGATTGGAGGAATAGTATGCTTTGACCTGTAATGGAGGAGCAGGGTGATTGATGCACCGCGTCAGTACTTTGTACTCACTCCATCTCTCTCTCTCTCTCTCTACTTCTCTATTTTGATTGCGGACATTTTCTCTCAGTCCTCAATCCCTTCTCTATGTCATAACCACAGAGGATATATTTCTCTACATTTAAAACCCCGAGAGTCGACGTCCGCACCCCCTTGGAAATGGTATTAGCATTCCAATATAAAACTGTCTGTTTAAGCTAGAGATATGTGTGTTTTGTTTCATGGGCTGCGTCTCAAATCAACCACATCCGCCAGTGTTAGCTAGCTAGCTAGGGTAGTTGAGGCTATTCTGCTGCGCTCTCCGTCCTTGTCTAATGTTACAACAACTCTATTCAGTTTAAACAACAGCCTGCCTGTTGGTTGCTCACTGTAGCCTACTCCTTCTCATTTAGCTAACGTAATTACGTCATTTTAATTCCATTTTGCATTGATTAGAGATCTCCCACTTTGTGTTGTTACACACGGAGCCTCTGACTGTAGTGCACACCACCTTTAGTGGCCGACAATAACAACAAACGACATGCATAAAACGTGTGTAGACTATACTGCCCTACAAAGGCAAAATATAGTAACTAGACTTTGTCAAAATTTAGTTAAGACTGAAATCAGGCTTTGTATTATGTGTTTTATCTTGTGATGAAGTGTCCTGGTTCAATTCTGTTCTGTTTCAGAGAAAATGGAGTGTTAAAAGTGCAGTAACTACAAAATCTGAGTAAAAACCAAAGGCAATCAAGCAGTAACTTAAGTTACTACGCAAACATTGAAACTGAGAAAAATGGTGTTTAAAGTTTATTTGCTGTCCAGCCAAATATGTTGTAGGTAGATAATAAGATAATACATAAGTGCATTATCCCTTATGAAGTATTTTTTGTTGTTGTGTATCAACCATAATTTAAGTCAAATAAATGCCCATACAAAGTCAAACAGAAAAACAACAAGAAAGTTGGATAAACACATTTCGATTATAGATGCTGCACAAAGTTACATATTTTTAAGTATAAACATTCTGCGTTATGAAATAGTCCTTACCCTATGGCGGAAAAAAGCTTGAGGGTTACTACAATACAACATTCAAAACATGAAAAATCAACTACATTAAACAATTGACTACAGTTGGAATGTAGTTAAAACTCTCCTACTGTTTCCATCAAACAGAAAAACATCAAGAAAGTTGAATAAACACATTTAGATTGTGGATAATGCCAAGAGTGTGCAAAGCTGTCATCAAGGCAAAGGGTGGCTACTTTGAAGAATCTCAAAAAAATATATATTTTGATTTGTTTAACACTGTTTTGGTTACTACATGATTCCATATGTGTTATTTCATAGTTTTTATGTCTTCACTATTATTCTACAATGTAGAAAATAGTAAAAACAAAGAAAAACCTTTGAATGAGTAGGTGTGTACAAACATTTAACTGGTACTGTATATAAATACAATGTATGTTTTAAAATTGTTTTAAAATCGACCAATACTGTAGGTGACCTTCTTTGCAAGGCATTGGAAAGCCTCCCTGGTCTTTGTGGTTGAATCTGTGTTTGAAATTCACTGCTGGACTGAGGGCCCTTATGTGTGGGGTACAGAGATGAGGTAGTCACAAAAATTCATGTTCAACACTATTATTGCACACAGAGTGAGTCCATGCAACTTATTATGTGACTTGTTATGCAATATTGTATTACTGAACTTATTTAGGCTTGTCAAAAGAAAGAGGTTTAATACTTATTGACAAGACATTTCAGCTTTACAATTTTTATTAATTTGTAAATTTAAAAAATATATATATATAATTCCACTTTGACATGGGCTAATGTGTGTAGGCGAGTGACACAAAATCTCAATTGAATCCATTTTAAATTCAGGCTGAAACACAACAACATTTGGAAAAAGTCAAGGGGTGTGAATACTTTCTGAAGGCATTGAATATAGGATGAAAAAGATCATTTACGTTTCTACATGGAATTTTCTACGCAGTTTCAACGTATACATAGTTCTAATGATTATGTTGACATTTGATTGATGTAACAACATGTTAAATCAGGTTAAGTCAATGTATTTAACTTGAAGTTTTACCCTAATTTCAATGTTTACTATGCTGGTTGAAATTAGATGAAAACGTACTGGTTTATGCATTTTTTTCAAATCGAATGTAATTTCATCTTATCCACAACTCCTCTCTGTCTTTCCCTCTTTCTCTCGTTCTGTATGAGAGACAGCAGGCCAAAACCTTTCATGACACCTCTCTCATTCTCATTTTCTTTCTTTACTTCTCTCTCTCTTTCTTTTTTTTCTCTCTCTCTCCCTCTTCCTCCTGTGGTGAAAACGTTGAGTGTCTCCCTCTCAGCTCAGCGCCCTGCTATTTCCCAGCCTTCTGTAAATTACACTGGCTCGCTGATGTGAACTCGCTGAAATGTCCCAGACCCTTTATAAGCCCTGATGGCCCATCTATCACACACACACACACACACACACACACACACACACACACACACACACACACACACACACACACACACACACACATTACACCACCATTACAGAGCATCACCCAAAAATATATAGCATGGCACGCAGCATCGCTGACAGGCTGGAATGCTCAGAGAACTACATTCAACGTCAGCCATTTCACAACGTTTAGTCGTGGTGAGGTTATGAGACAGCAGAATGGAGATGAGATATAACTGCTGAGACTAAAATAGTTCCTCATTCGTTCTGCGTGGTAACACCCCTTTTGAATGCAGTCTTGAGGAATCCGGCTTGCTCGTCAACAAAGTGAATCAATGGTAAATGTAAAAAGAGACCGATGAAGTCACACTACAAGACAAAAACTTGGGAGTAAAACAATTATAATAATGCAAACTTCAATTGCTAAACTAGCGGAAAACAATTTGAAAACATTCTCAAAGAATGTAAGAAACGTTCTCAAAGAATACGTAAAAAAAAAAAAGCATATCATTCATCTTTACAGCAATAACTGCCTTGCTGGTGTATGAAGATAACGTTGTCCCTCAGCGCGCCATTTTCTATGGCTCTCTCTCGACTCTGACGCAGATAGGGGAAGCAGGTGCGATTCTAACGGTCACAGACGTAGGAAACAGAGGGCATAGTGTCCCTAGCTGACTCCACACTGTGTATGCAGTAGCATATCTCTTAACTTCGGCCTTATCTAGGGAGATTATATGAAAGTGAATGGAAACACCCTGTGTAAAGAGATATTTCAGTTGGCTGTGTGTGCAGTGTGCTATTATATGTCAGGCAGGTTGCAGAGAAATAGTTGCAAACAATTTCAAAATGTCCCCATCTCAACCTCAATCATTCACACTCACATAAAAAGGAAGAGTGGAGATGCTGACAGCTATTGTGGTAGTGAAGTTAAAACAAGAGTTTTTAAAGACAAAATATATTCAAATAAAACAAGTTATGCATGAAGTCGCTACTGAATGATGCACTTATAAATGTTATCTTTAGAAAATGTTCACAATATAATCAAAAAGTACCAGAATTAAAGTGTACCGTATTGTCTGCACGGTATGGAAGCCGCGTGTAACAGTTAATTAATTTGTCAAATATGTATTATAGTTTTACATGGAGAAAAGTATGAAAGTAAAGTCAAATCAAAGTAAATATAATAGCTTAAATCCAATATATTTCTAGGTTTATGAGGTTATCCTCGTCCTAAAGAGAGGTGGCCCTTAAGTTCCCTGTGTCTGTGCCTTCTTACCTGTATGTCTGTAGAACGCTGACGTGACACTGGGGCTGAGTGACAACACTTTAACCGAGTCACAACGTGCCACAATGCATTGTGGGTTAAACTGCCCATCTCTCTTCTCTCTTGCTCTTTCTAACTCAATAGTTTTTTTCTCTCCCTCTCCACTTCCTCTCTTTATCTTTCTCACCCCACCGCTCTCTCTCGCTCTCTCCCTCCTATTTCTCTTTCTATTGCTGTCACTCTACCTCCCTCCCTCCCCCCTCTGTCTCACTCTCTCACTCCACCTCCCTCCCCTTCTCTCTCTTTCCCTCTCTCCCAACAGCGCCTTCTGCCTGGCGAGTGGCCGAATCACACCATGGCCGATCCGACAAGCAGGTTGCCATGGCAATCTGCCCGTCTTATCTCATTTGCATCTTTTGCTTACATTATTTTCTGCCAAACATGGTAACGCTTAATTATTTCTCCCTGCCGTCCTCCATATTTCTCTTTTTTTCTTTCACCTCCCACTCCCCCCCTCTCTCACGCTCTCTCTCTGTCTCTCGCTCTCTCCCTCACAGCAGTCAGTGTGTGTGTGTGAAAAGAGGAAGTCACTCTGACATGTGACCAGTTTGCAGCATTACAGATAAGGAGTGAAACAATTCGAAACAGGAAGTTGGGTGTGGTAGTGGTTCTGTTTAGGTGCACAGAAACAGAAGGGGAGCTTAGGTCACCATACACCCCCTCTCCCCCCTACAGTATCAGGTGCACTCGCACACGGTTTCACTTACCCCAAGTTCCTGTTCAGAAGGATTCTGAGTGCATTTGTATATCAGACCTTCAGTGCCAAGCCCGTCAATCTGTCACGGGGGTAGAGACGAAGACAGACTGGCCTTCTGAAGTCAATATTGAGAGGAGCAACGCTCAGCACATCCCACACCTGCCGCCAACGGAGAGACAGAGAGAGCGAACGAGAGGACACAGACAGACAGAGGAAGAGAGAGCGATAGAAAAAGAGAAAGAGATTCTTCTGAAAGTGATATAGCTACAAGGTTTGTGTCAACAAACAGGACTTCTGGTTTATATTCAACCAACAAGTCAAATCAAATCTACATTCAAAATCTGATCAACCATTTTTACCTCGCTCTAGTCAGGTCTGTGAACATCCGTTATCAATCGGCATTCCCAAGAAAATCCCAAAACACCCTCTCAAAAGTACAACACTCCTCTATCCAGATACAACTGACCTACAGTTAGCTCCTTCACAGGGACTGGTGTTCTTCAGGGACTCTCAGAGACACAGTAGCGCAGCAGGCAATAAGGGCCTCTGGTGCAGCCTTCCTTCCTTAGGGCTGCCTACAGGGCTCTGGGGAGTGGAAGTCAATGAGACAGCCTAATTTAGCCTGCTGCCTGCCTGCCTGCTACTTCTTACTGCTGCCAGGAACCCAGAGTGAGACTCCTTCCCTTTTTAGGTTCCCTGGACGCTGCCGTCTGCAAGAGGCCACTGCCGCATTCCGACCGGGCTACGCCAAGAAAGAGAGGGAGAGGGGAAGAGAGAAAGAGGTAGACAGAGAGAGTGGGGGATAAAAGCATCTGCTAAATGACTAAAATGTCAAATGTAAAAGTCTTACATACAGATCTCATATTACTGTATTGAACAATTTCCCCCCCCACATGTTATCTTTATATTGATGTCACAAATGTATCATTTGTACAGTTCTTTATTAAAAATTTCGTTATTTGTTACATCTCACTGTTCAAAATGACTTATTTCTCTGAGAGTGAGGCGGATATATAGCATTTTGAAATAAACACGATTGTGATTATTTTTCGCTCTGAATTGAAACCATCATGTAATAGATTTTTAAACAAATAAATGTCTCACTGAACAAACCCATGCCATGGTTCGACTGTGAAAAAGCATCTCTCTTTCGACAATAAAACGCTCATTTTACCATCATTTCTGAAAATGGATGTGGTGTTTCGGAATGAAACTCTTCAGATGGAAAGAGAGAAAAGGAGATAAAGTGGTAGTGGTATAAAGAGATAGAGAGATAGTATAAATGTTGCTAAAAAAGGATGTTCGTTTAGGAGGAAGTCAATGCTGACATGTTAATACCTGCCTATCATGAGTCAGTGGTAATAGTGCAGCGGTAAGTGCTTAATCAGTGATAACTAGGCTATATAAAAGTGTCACTATCCTGAAGCCTTTGTAATAGGTCAACACATTACTGTCACATAGGCGGTAAACCCCAGAAGGATAAAACAACAATAGCGACAATTTGAGTTGAATGAGTTTCGAAAAATTCGGAGAATCTCATCAATGGGAAAAGTCAAACAGTGGTAAAAAAAAGTCAACTTGAGGGTAATGTTGCAGTCGTAAGCACGATGATCCAATGTTTTCCCTCTGAACCAGACTCTACGATGGCCAGGGCCAGTAAAAATAGCCTGTCTAATATCTCAGCTCTAATTAGCTAGGAGAAATGGGCTGATCTGCGATGTTATTCTTACCATGTCATATTATGAAACTACTGTATCGGGGTTCTAGGCTAATTCTTTTTCACTTTTTCAGCTGATTGCACCAGCACATATGATCTGGTCACATTTTTTATCTTTCAATTTTGTTTCACCTAACCTGTCTCCATTTATACAATCAATTATAATACAAATCACACAATCAATATGACATTGTTTTTTTATCCATATAACTATATCACCACATAATGGTTATCATTTATTTGAATAGTAAATCTCTGTTGATGAACTTTGGTGTATAAAGATGTAGCCTAGGTCTATTGACAATACAGGTGAATGCATGTGCAGTAGGAATGTGTGCACGCATTGAGTTATTAAGCTTGTTTTCAAATCAAAATCAAATCAAATGTATTGGTCACAAACGTGTTTAGCAGTTGTTATTGCGGGTGCAGCGAAACGCTTGTGCTTCTCGCTCCGACAGTGTAGTAATATCTAACATTTTCACAACATATACCCAAAATACGTTGAGTTGCAAAGAAAAAGCCATATCTCTGTCCCGTGTCTGTGTTCTTTTGCCCATCTTAAATCTTTTATTTTTATTGGCCAGTCTGAGATATGGCTTTTTCATTGCAACTCTGCCGAGAAGGTCAGCATCCCGGAGTCGCCTCTTCACTGTTGACGTTGAGACTGGTGTTTTGCGGGTAGTACTTAATGAAGCTACTAGTTGAAGACTTGTGAGGCGTTTGATTCTCAAACTAGACACTCTAATGTACTTGTCTTCTTGCTCGGTTGTGCACGTGAGCGTCCCATTCCTCTTTCTATTCTGGTTAGAGACAACGTTGTATGAGATCTTCAGTTTCTTGGCAATTTCTCGCATGGAATAGCCTTCATTTCTCAGAACAAGCACAGACTGACGACTTTCAGAAGAAAGGTCTTTGTTTCTGGCGATTTTGAGCCTGTAATCAAACCCACAAATGCTGATGCTCCAGATACTCAACTAGTCTAAAGAATGCCAATTTTATTGCTTCTTTAATTAGACAACAGTTTTCAGCTGTGCATACATAATTGCAAAAGGGTTTTCTAATGATCAATTAGCCTTTTAAAATGATAAACTTGGATTAGCTAACACAATGTGCCATTGGAACACAGGAGTGATGGTTGCAGATGTGCCTCTGTACACCTATGTAGATATTAAATTAAAGATCAGCTGTTTCCAGCTACAATAGTGATTTACAACATTAACAATGTCTACACTGTATTTCTGATCAATTTAATGTTATTTTAATGGACAAAAAATGTACTTTTCTTTCAAAAACAAGGAAATGTCTAAGTGACCCAAACTTTTGAACGGTAGTGTGTATTAAGCAAGTATTTTTGTACAGATAATTATCGGACTCAGGTAACAAATACTGGTAAACACTCAAATACATTTAGGTTTACATTTTTTCACAAAGGTAGTGAACTGGGTCTTTACTAGCCCTGTATTAGCAGACCAATATAAACACTTCAGCAACAAAAAAAACATGAAAAATAAAATAAAATAAAAAAGAATCGCAGCATCCTCACCCCCAAACTACTTCTCACGGCTATGGTCTGATCTATATATTAGGCCTATCAAAAGTGGAGACACAAATACAATATGACGTCCATCTAACCTGGAGGAGGAAATGATTGTCCAAACAAAAGTGGCACAGACCCAATGATAAAGACCGTGAATATGCACACACCGGGGATACGACTGATGGAGTCTTTTCATTGTCTTCTCTTTACAGCAAATAGCCATTTGATTTCCAAACTATTTTTCCGCGATTGGATTTTTTAATATTGTAATTATGCCTGGCTGGGTCTCTCTACTTTTCGCTGACAGTCGCAAATCAACAATCATCTATTTGGTTATTTGCGATTTGCTGGCCCTTCTGACTGTAGGCTATGTGATTTCAAACAAATTTTATTTTTAAGGCCCTAATGATCCTCTGTTGCCAAACCATGTTTTCTGGCGTAGTAGCCTATTTTTTTATTATTTTATTTATTTCTGTATAGACAGGAGTAAGATAATTAGGCTATATCATTTTGGTAATTTAATTCAATTTACTTTAGGGGAAAGCTACTGTAGCTTCCCCTAGCCTTATGGACGTGCCTTCAAATTGCTTGCAATTGCACTTTGGAAATTCAGTAAAAAATTACACACACCGTTGCATCCGAGTTACTTCTTCTGTCAAGACGAATTCAAATAAATGTTTATTTGTCACATGCGCCGAATACAACAGGTGTAAACCTTACCGTGAAAGGCTTACTTAAAAGCCCTTAACCAACAATGCAGTTCAAGAAATTACCATAAACTAAATGTGATTTCTGTCATTCTGAGAACTGTGGATGGACGCCCTTATCAGGTTACGCAACCAATGCATATTCTAACGGAAACTCTGACCTCTAAGTACCCTACTTAGCTTTGGAAAGAAGCAGTGTTCATTTCAGCTGAGCTATCATGTCAACACATTTAGATATTGATCAGCTTCCATACTCATTTGCGTAAACTACCAAAAATAGCATTGAATAGTTGAAGTAACTTTTTTTTACACAAGCTGTATGTGAAAGTAAATTAGGAGTGAGGTTGGGTTTATGTAGGCTACATCTGATTTACCCAACAAAGGACACCATCATTTCTACCTGTAGCTAGGTACACAATCATTTATTTAGAAAGAAATACCATATGCCCTACAAATCGGACGCCAAATTTATGATATTAATAATAAACTTTTACCTTTGTAAACTCAGCAAAAAAAGAAACGTCCCTTTTTCAGGACCCTGTCTTTCAAAGACAATTCATAAAAATCAAAATAACATTCATTGTAAATGGTTTAAACACTGTTTCCAAAGCTTGTTCAATGAACCATAAACAATTAATGAACATGCACCCGTGGAACGGTCATTAAGACACTAACAGCTTACAGACAGTAGGCAATTACAGTCACAGTTATGGACACTAAAGACGCCTTTCCACTGACTCTGAAAAGCACCAAAAGAAAGACGCCCAGGATCCCTGCTCATCTGCGTGAACGTGCAGACGTGGCCAGGGCAATAAATTGCAATGTCCAAACTGTGAGACGCCTAAGACAACGCTACAGGGAGACAGGACGGACAGCTGATCATCCTCGTAGTGGCAGACCACGTGTAACAACACCTGCACAGGATCAGTACATTGGTACATCTGAACATCACACCTGTGGGATAGGTACAGGATGGCAGCAACAACTGCCCAAGTTACACCAGGAACGCACAATCCCTTCATCAGTGCTCAGTCTGTCCACAATAGGCTGAGAGAGGCTGGACTGAGGGCTTGTAGGCCTCACCAGACATCACCAGCAACAATGTCGCCTATGGGCACAAACCCACCGTCGCTGGACCAGATAGGACTGGCAAGAAGTGCTCTTCACTGACGAGTCATGGGTTTGTCTCACCAGGGGTGATGGTCGGATTCGCGTTTATCGTCGAAGGAATGAGCGTTACACAGAGGCCTGTACTCTGGAGCGGGATCGATTTGGAGGTGGAGGGTCTGGGGTGGTGTGTCACAGCATCATCGGACTGAGCTTGTTGTCATTGCAGGCAATCTCAACGCTGTGCGTTACAGGGAAGACATCCTCCTCCCTCATGTGGTACCCTTCCTGCAGGCTCATCCTGACATGACCCTCCAGCATGGCAATGCCACCAGCCATACTGCTCGTTCTGTGCGTGATTTCCTGCAAGACAGGAATGTCAGTGTTCTGTCATGGCCAGCGAAGAGCCCGGATATCAATCCCATTGAGCACGTCTGGAACCTGTTGGATCGGAGGGTGAGGGCCATTCCCCCCAGAAATGTCCGGGAACTTGCAGGTGCCTTGGTGGAAGAGTGAGGTAACATCTCACAGCAAGAACTGGAATATCTGGTGCAGTCCATGAGGAGGAGATGCACTGCAGTACTTAATGCAGCTGGTGGCCACACCAGATTCTGACTGTTACTTTTGATTTTGAACCCCCTTTGTACAGGGACACATTATTCCATTTCTGTTAGTCACATGTCTGTGGAACTTGTTCAGTTTATGTCTCAGTTGTTGAATCTTGTTATGTTCATAGAAATACTTACACATGTTAAGTTTGCTGAAAGTAAACGCAGTTGACAGTGAGAGGACGTTTCTTTTTTTGCTGAGTTTATATTGTCTTGTATATGAGGGATGGTTGGTTGAGTTCAAATGTAATCTAGGCCAACAAGTTATTAATATGTTCGATTCACATCTCCATCTCAACCAAAAATCTAAGCTGAAGAATAGGTCTAAATCAAATCACATTTATTTGAAGTGCATTTCAAGTTCGTTTTGATTTAGTCTTACTCTTTTACATCATTTTTTGAGATGTGAATACAACATATCAATCATATTGAATTGTGAACGCAACCATATATCAACATTTGAAGGAGATATCTTCTGCTTTGAAAGTATATACAGTGCATTCGGAAAGTATTCAGTATTTTGTTACGTTATGGCCTTATTCTAAAATGTATTAAATCGTTTTATTCCCTCATCAATCTACACACAAAACCCCATAATGACAAAGCAAAAACAGGTTTTTAGATTTTTTTTTGTGCAAATTTACGAAAAATGTAAAAAAAGAAATAAGTATTCAGAACTTTGTTGAAGCACATTTGGCAGCAATCACAGTCTCGAGTCTTCTTGGGTATGATGCTACAAGCTTCGCACACCTGCATTTGGGGTGTTTCTCCCATTCTTCTCTGCAGATCCTCTCAAGCTCTGTCAGGTTGGATGGGGAGCGTTGTTGCACAGCTATTTTCAGGTCTCTCCAGAGATGTTTGATCGGGTTCAAGTACGGGCTCTGGCTGGACCACTCAAGGACATTCAGAGACTTGTCCTGAAGCCACTCCTGCGTTGTCTTGGCTGTGTGTTTAGTCTCGTTGTCCTGTTGGAAGGTGAACCTTCGCCCCAGTCTGAGGTCCTGAGCACTCTGGAGCAGGTTTTTATCAAGGATCTCTATGTACTTTGCTCCATTCATCTTTCCCTCAATCCTGACTAGTCTCCCAGTCCCTGCTGCTGAAAAACATACCCACAGCATAATGCTGCCACCACCATGCTTCACCATAGGGATGGTGCCTGGTTTCCTCCAGATGTGACACTTGGCATTCAGGCCAAAGAGTTCAATCTTGGTTTCATCAGACCAGAGAATCTTGTTTCTCCATGGTCTGGGAGTTTTTAGGTGCCTTTTGGCAAACTCCAAGTGGGCTATCATGTGCCGTTTACTGAGGAGTAGTTTCCGTCTGGCCACCCTACCATAAAGGCCTGATTGGTGGAGTGCTGCAGAGATGGTTGTCCTTCTGGAAGCTTCTCCCATCTCCATAGAGGAACTCTGGAGCTCTGTCAGAGTGACCATCGGGGCCTTGGTCATTGCCCAGTTTGGCCAAGTGGCCAGCTCTAGGAAGAGACTTAGTGTTTCCAAACGTCTTCCATTTAAGAATGATGTAGGCCACTGTGTTCTTGGGGACCTTCAATGCTGCAGAAATGTTTTGGTACCCTTCCCCAAATTTGTGCCTCGACACCTTCCTGTCTCGGAGCTCTACAGACAATTCCTTCGACCTCATGATGGTGTCCTTTGGGCAAATCAGATGTCAATGTAGCCTACATAAACACAACCTGGTATCTATTTCTAAACTGCCAAAGATCCATTTAACCATGGCTGAATGATTGTATACCTAGCTACAGGTAAAATGATGGTGTCCTTTGTTGGGTAAATCAGATGTAGCCTACATAAACCCAACCTCACTCTGAATTCAGGAAAGTTAGAGAAGTTACTTCAACGTTATTTAGGTAGTCTACGCAAATGAGTATGGAGGCTGATCAATGTCTAAATGTGTTGACATGATAGTTCCGCTGAATCAAACACAGCTTGTTTCTAAAGCTAAGCAGGGTACATAGAGGTAGGCATCTGTATGGTAGACCTATTCTCACTGAAGTGAATTACACCTCATATAGCAGTAGGGGTCACTGTTCAGGCAGTAATGTGTGGCTTCACATTTAAATATACCTCTTTAGTTAGGTTGATGGCATGACGTTGAATCAAACATACCATTTTACTATCAACACTGAAACAAGTTCAAATAAAATATGTGTCATCAAATACGAAATTCAACATCATTTCAACCACCCACAGGATGTAAAAGATGTTCGACGTTTCTACATGGGATTTGCAACACAATTTAAATGTGTACATAGTTCTGATGATTATGTTGAAATTAGATTGATGTAACAACCTGTGAGTAAGGTTAAGTCAATGTATTTAACTTGACGTTTTAACCTAATTTCAAGATGAGATGAAAACAGTACTGGTTGATGACTTTTTTCAAATCCAATGTACTTTTCCACGTTGATTCCGCATCACAATACATTGACAAATTACATTAAAACAACATTGATTCAACCAGTGTGTGCCCAGTGTGTAGAAACCAATAAACAATGTGTCGCACTGCCAAGTCAAAAGGTCGCAGATGTGAGTGTTTTGGTCACAGTCTCAAACCCTGCTGTATATTATGACACTGTGCAATGTCATATTAAATTTCTTCATAGTGTAACTAGACGCTTCATTCACATTAGTGGATAAAGATCTTGTGCACAGTTTTGCCCGCAACAACAACAGGTCTTTCTCTCTATTTCTCTGTCTGCCAGCCAGCCTGCATACCCGCCTACATATTTTTATTTAACCTTTAACTAGGCAAGTGAGTTAAGAACAAATTCTTATTTACAATGACGGCCTACACCGGCCAAACCCGGACAACGCTGGTCCAATTGTGCGCTGCCCCATGGGACTCACAATCACAGCCAGTTGTGATACAGCCTGGATTTGAACCAGAGTGTCTGTAGTGACCCCTCTTGCACTGAGATGCAGTGCCTAGGACCACTGCACCACTTGGGAGCCCCATACCTGCCTGCCTACATGCATGACTGTGTGTCTGACTCTCTCCCTCCACTCTCCACTCCCTCTCTTAAATCGAGGACAGAATTGCCCATGTCCCCGGATACGTGTTCCCATCAACCCAGATCAATATCAGACTAATGTAGCATCACGAAACTGGTCACCCCTCTTACCCCCTCAAATCACAGACATGTCCCTGAGAGGGAGAGAGAAAGAGGGAAATAGGGAGAGGGAGACACACAAATTAAAAAGTTGTCTGCTCAACGAGCCAACATGGCAGCTGAGTCACCAGACTCAACATTTTAATATGGGATAGCCCTGGGAAAGCTGTGTTCACACCGGCCATAATCCCATTACTTAACCCCCCCTCCGTCACTTCTCTAAAAGGTCCCACTGCAATAGGAAGGGAACAGGAGTTTATTCATTTAGAGGGCAATCGTCTGCAATGTAGCTACAGTGCTATGTTTCTATAATCTATAAGTCTCCAAGTTCGAGCAGCAGTTATGTAAATAATGAATTCAAACTTGTTTAAATAACTTGCCTGGAGATAGTGCTGACTTTCCAGGTGCTTTAAGTATATTATACACATCGACTACTCTGAATCTTAAAATCCACCCTTACTTGTATTATCATGATACAATGTCATTTATACATCCATCCATCAGAATTAAGGCCTTAAGAGAAGAGATCCAGTCAGC
Organism: Salvelinus sp. IW2-2015; assembly: GCF_002910315.2. NCBI lineage: Eukaryota > Metazoa > Chordata > Actinopteri > Salmoniformes > Salmonidae > Salvelinus > Salvelinus sp. IW2-2015. The sequence continues at coordinate 2,304,848 of NC_036859.1, read as the reverse complement.
CAGTTGTGGGAGCCCATCAACTCGATACCAACAGTTATGGATCATGCAGGCCCTGCAATAACATAATAACAACCCCTAAACGTCCTGGGGTAGGTAGGGGGTATTGGAGCTTAAAGAACCATCAATATGAACACATTCAATTACAGTCCTATCTCCACTAATCCTGTAGTGTTGGCCTTGAGAAAGCCCCTCTGGTTAAATTAGCCTAACATTTATTGATTTCATGCGTTATCCTCAATGCTGTAGACACATTGCTTAAGGCAGGTTACAGACAAGTGTATTGCCAACAGGAGCGGGTCAATCTGGGCTACGTGGTGTTGATTTATCAGAGCGTGAATCAAACTGAGGGCTCGGGTCAGCATCAATCAGAATCAAGAGGGATGGGTAAGGGCGGGGGTAAAGGTGATGTAGGGATATTAGATAGGGTTGAGGGTTAGGGATAAGGGGTAAGGGGATAAGGAGTAGCGCATAAGGTTAATGGAAGAGTTTACAGGGGTGAGGGGTAAGGGTGAGGAAAAAGGTAAAGGAAGGGTTAAGAAGATCCACTCGGCATTCAAATCTTTCCCATCATCTTGACAGGTTGGTTGAGTGATAGAGCAACCTGATACATTAGAATGCCATGTCTTTAATCTTATACAGTATAGGCATTAAAAAGCTCATTTATACGCCAGAAAGTAAAACTGATTAAAAAGATAGCCGCCCCCCCCAAAATCAGACTGTCAAATGTTTTGGGGTGGCAGCTTTGTAGCCTTGAGATTAGATAGACAGGCCAACAACTGAAGGGTTGTCGGTTTAAATGCAGAGTCTGATGGAATATGAGCCAAACACCGGAAGCTGAATCGGACTTGTGTCCATATTCCAAGCCCATCTGTTGTGTCAATCCTGCTAAATCCATTAGTACAAATCTGCAGGCTCTCAATCCAAAATGAATGGGAAAGATTGGCAACATAAAATTCCATGGAGATGAACTATCCCGCCAATGGGTCATGATGACAGCTAGCACCACGGTTAAAATACCTAGGTGGATCATGGGTTGATGGATCTATCTGGGAGCAAAGCAGGGAAGGGGGACAAGGCCACAGCACCTCGAGTCTTTAAAAACATTTTCAGATGACTCACCACTTTGTCGCCTAGTAACCGGCGAACTCCAACACAGCACCTACTGTATTTCCCGGACTAGCTAGCCCGCGTGCCATGCATAATTATATCCCTCTTTAGCCAATCACGTCGCCCCATTAAGAACACACAACTCCCTTACTGAGCTCCAGTCTGGGCACAAAAGTCAACAAATACTTTCTTCAGTAGCGTCATTCACTCAATACTGGATTCCCCTAGCAGAGAGAAAGAGGAGAGGAGAGAGAGGGAGGGACAAGAAAAACAGACATAGCCTATGATTACTGAGTCATAACCATGCAGGGGCGATGATAAGTGGGGCTAAGGCCTGAAAAACATTGGCAGTTGAAAGTCCATGCTAGCATAATGGCCTTATATGTCAATATTTCAAACACTGGTAGACTTTTTTGATCATTTGAAATGCATAAGAATGACCCAACATACGTTTTCAGGGTTTCAAAACACTCATAGGCAGTGATTAAAAAAAGTTTACAAGGCCTTACAACTATGACAACACTGCTTTATAGTTACTAATGGTTTTCAATGGCCAGATCTTCTATATATCAAATATTTTAAAGACTAATTGCCTGGTGGACTATTGGCAGCTAATCCAGAGTTCTGCAGAGTCCCCCCCCCCCCAAGACATTTTCACCAGTTATCTACGGTGTCACTGTTGACGGGGCAAGAAGTTACGGCCAAAATTACTATCACATCACAACATGGTTTCGTTGGAGAGATCTTTTTCTAAAGATGCTGGGCGGGTGCTGAAAGATAAGAGTTAGCGAGGTGTATATGAAGACTCTTAAATGTGTAATAACGCCCTTCCAGAGATTCCAAAGCCCTGCTTATCATTCCAGGGTGTTGGCATCTCAACACTCAATCTGTTTTGGCAATGATTACTGTTTTTTCCTGTGCACATTTCAGAAGTCACTCCTTCTTTAGGCTGCGGTCTAGGCCGCCGCAGTGTTCTTCACTACTGATCCTGGAGATCAGGCTTTTGTTCCAGCCCAACACTAACATTGGTGAATCAACTAACTATTTCACAATCAAGCCCTTGATTAGTTCAATCTGTTTTATTATTGTTAGACTGGAACAAAAACCTGCGAACCCTTGTGTGTCTCAAGTTGGCCTACCAGGAATTCAGTTCCCTGGTCTACTACAGTCATCACATTCTTAATGCAGTCATAACACTACACCCATGTGACAATGTCATATGATCCAGTAGTTACGGCAGCCACACTGAAATATCCCGCGCGATCAGAAAGAGGAATGGTGACATGCACTGAGACGCCCTTTGACGGTTATCAGATAATACAACAGATGTGCCCTGCATGGCTGCTGCCATCCCTCTCCCTCTCACTTTCATTAGGCAGCTCACACTCCAAGTGGTGCCACTTTCTGAACCTCAGTGTGATGTCTCTCTGACTCGAACCATGCCATTTCACTTTGTTCTGCAATGTTACTGTGACCCAACCCGTTGCTATGGAAGACACGGCAATGGATCTGCAAACACTGGGGCAACTCTGATTTCCCTCATCCAAAGTCAATGTAAACTTTAATACTCTTGTGACTGACATGGCGCACCTCTTCTAATGTACTAAGTAGGCTTAGCAACTCTGTTTTCTCTTGTCGAGCCTGATATGGGGTGTGTTCAACTCTACTGATGTACTAGGCCTACTGAAGTTATACGAACTGTGTATGCATTCTATGCATCGACCCTTGTATATGGAAGTAAACAAAACATGTGTATTGACTCTCACAGTACACAGTAGAATTTACAACACAGAAGCCCAGAGGCGCAGAGAGAAACTCACGGCCATTATACAGTGGACAACATGGCAATACATCTCATCCCTGTTGCCCTGAATATAGCCCTTGATATTTCCTCAGTAGCCAATGAGAAGCGAACAATGTTTCAAGGTCAACACCAGTAAGGGATTAAATTAGTCCTCCAATGTTGTGATGTGGGCACACAGACAAAAGTGACCTGGCTAAAATGATTAAACAGGGATACCGTAGTTAAGCAGCGTTTGTTTTCCTGACCTTCCTTGATGTCAGCGCTTTTCGGATCAGTGGCTGTGCAACTTGAACGTTGGGCCACATCATAGCAGAAATCAACCGCAGCCATTCACAGCACTTCTGCATTTACTGAAGAAACTACAGGTATGACTGTTCTGCCTTCACCACGACGTGCATCTACCGTTTATCGTAAACTTCAACAAACAAACGCACAAACGTTGACATTTTTCACGTACCTGTCTGTCCTGACTTTGAATTTCTGTCTCCTCCTCAATTAGCTAATTTACAGCATGTTGCCAGGTATAGGCCCACACTACAGCAACAACAGAAAAAAAAGCACACGACACGATACTGACATCAGCAGGTCGATATTGTTACTTCGGTTTAAAAACAAAAGACTACATTTTCTATAGACCCCTTTCTGTGTTTACAAACATTGCCGCGCGGGGGCGATGCGCTCAAGTTGGTGGCAGAACAAGGGGGGGTTCATATAGGACGTCTGCAAAAATAGCCTCTATTTACATGTTGCTCGTGTTACGTGAGTGCATTTCACACTACTTTTGGATTATACTTGGATTTTAAGGCTCGTATGAATGTCCTGCTTAATATAATGCTTGTGTCATCATCGCAAATCAGCTGCATTATTCTGTTCCAAAAACTTCCAACTTCAACGGTAAAATTGTAAGAGTATGAGAACCCAAAAAAGTATATCTAGGCTATGTTGAATGGGCACAGATGGCGTAATCTTTCTTACTACCGACAAGAGTCACTGACATCAGTGTGACGTGTACTGGAAAAGGGTCTATAGATATACACTGAGTATACAAAACATTAAGAACACCTGCTCTTTCAACCTGGTCTCAGAGCATTTCGTATTATTCTGTAAGTAAATCTGAGATACTACAATTAGTATGATATGTTACGTTTTGTACAGTATATATTAATTTGTGACCGTCCATCACCCATTTCGTATTATATATTACTAATGTGCTAAACGTACAATATATGATATGCAACTATGATACAGTAAAGGTTTCTTTTCAATGTCACCAAAATTAAATTTCGCATTGCCATTAATTTCCCTAAAGTAACCTACGATCCTCATTTGCCCATTATCTACAGATGCATTTCAGACCTCTGGGTCAACTTATGTGTTTACACAACACCATGACAGAGAGAGAGAGAGGAAGTCAGTCTATCTGTCAGCTGTCATTATCAGCAAGCAAACAGTAGTTGAGCCACTGTTCTGTGGAATGGGAGGAACTCTGAGCACGGGCTACAGTGTTGATACATGCCACTATGCACTCACAGATTGCATCCTAAATGGCACCCTATTCTTTATATAGTGTACTACTTGGTCAAAAGTATTGCACTAAATAGGGAATTAGGGTGCCATTTGCGAGGCAGCCACAAACAGCACACACTCTCCTAAACACACATGTACACACATACCTATGTGCTTATGTCGGCCAATGAACGTTGAATGACTTATTAACACAATAACATTGGTTAAAATAACATTGGTTATTTTATTTCAAGCCTGTCTCACTCAGACAAACAAAACAAAAAACATTATAGGCCTACATACATTGTAGTATAGCAGCGGTCGGCAACAGGTGACCAAAACCAGCCATGAGTGATTTTCTTGGGCCCCCCAAAGTTTTTAGTAAAAAGGAATTCAGCAAACAAATGGTTTAATTTCAGAAATCTGTTCCCAAGTATTCGCACAAATAAAAAAAAGAGACATAATTATGTGATTGTGTCTTAATGTAATCAAGGTATACAATTATTGTTATTTTCAAATACAATCTTTTTTTGGGCATAGTTGTGATCAATTTGCAATTTTGCAGACTATTCTGGCTATAGACACAGTTGGGGTTAGCGCTGTAGCGCTTGGTCTACTAGACGCCTCCCAGGTAACTTTCAGCACAGTTCACATGGCTGCTGTCCTTGTCCCGGTCGCAGGTGGAAAACCTCTGGATGTTGTAGTGGGAGAGGGCATCACCTGGTGAAAGAGGTTCAGGATTTAATTTAATTGAGTTGATCAATCGGGTCGAGTTGAATTGAGTTTAGATTGATTGTGAATTTAATTGAACTGTGAATCATTTTGAATCCAGATGTGGTATTCAACATAACACCCACAATAGAATAAGCAGAAACAATCAACCATTTTGTTTTCTACTGCGGTGAAAAATACCATAATATATTACAAATGAGTCATTCATCAATCTACCAATAAAGTGAGCAGCTCTGATTTCTATGCCACCTGCCCCGCCATCTTAAAGTTGAAGACGTGGAGCGTGTATCTGTCTTACTCTGAGGGTGTTTCTCAAAATAAATACTACTAGCACACAAATTGGAGCATGGGAGGGTCAGAGAATGAGTCCAAATCAAAGTATGCGAAACAGAGCACGGAGAGCACTTCTCGAATGCGTACTCCGTTTACACATATGTTGAATCTTGCTTCAAATCAAGCTTCAACGGAAACGATGCAAAGAAATAGGACGCAACAACGTACGAAATGACGCAAAATGTATTGAAATCACGGCGGCCATTATTTGAGCTGAAGCGAGAAAAAATACACTCCGACTTTGGAATGACATGTTGCCTATTCACATCTGATACGTTGCCTGACTACAATACTTTATCTTGATACATTAATAAATACATGCTGTGTTAATTTTGGAATGTTTACCTGCCTACATACCATAGATCACAAGCACATAATAAGCCAATAGCGCTAACTGGCTGGCTACTAGTACTGTTAGCTAGCCAGCTGGCCACGAAGAATTGACATCTTGCATAATATTAGTTTTAGGTCATTTTTACCTGTTAAAGTATCTGGTTATCTACATTATTACGATTCACATACAGTGCATTTGGAAACTATTCAGACCCCTTCACTTTTTCACATTTTGTTATGTTACAGCCTTATTTTAAAATGGAGGAAATTTTTTCCCTCATCAATCGGTACACAATACTCCATAATGACAAAGCAAAAACAGGTTTTTAGAAATGTTTGCAAATAAAAAAAATGGAAATATCACATTTACATAAGTATTCAGAGCCTTTACTCAGTACTTTGTTGAAGCATCTTTGGCAGCAATCACAGCCTCGAGTCTTCTTGGGTATGACGCTACAAGCTTGCCATACCTGTATTTGGGGAGTTTCTCAGATTCTTCTCTGCAAATCCTCTCAAGCTCTGTCAGGTTGGATGAGGAGTGTCACTGCACAGCTATTTTCAGGTCTCTCCAGAGATGTTTGATCTGGTTCAAGTCTGGGCACTGGCTGGGCCACTCAAGGACATTCAGAGACTTTTCCCGAAGCCACTCCTAGGTTGTCTTGGCTGTGTGCTTAGGGTCATTGTCCTGTTTGGAAGGTGAACCTTCACCCCAGTCTTAGGGCCTGAGCCCTCTGGAGCAGGTTTTCATCAAGGATCTCTCTGTACTTTGCTCCGTTCATCTTTCCCTCGATACTGGCTAGTCTCCCAGTCTCTGCCGCTGAAAAACATCCCACAGCATGATGCTTCCACCACCAGGCTTCATGGTAGGGGTGGTATTTGCCAGGTGATGAGCGGTGCCTGGTTTCCTCCAGATGTGACGCTTGGTATTCAGGCCAAAGAGTTCAATCTTGGTTTCATCAGACCAGTGCCTTTTGGCAAACTCCAAGCAGGCTGTCATGTGCCTTTTACTGAGGAATGGCTTCCCTCTGGCCACTCTACCATAAAGGCCTGATTGGTGGAGTGCTGCAGAGATGGTTGTCCTTCTGGAAGGTTCTACCATCTCCACAGAGGAACTCTGGAGTTCTGTCAGAGTGACAATCGGGTTCTTGGTCACCTCCCTGACCAAGGCCCTTCTCCCCCAATTGCTCAAAGTCCTCCATGTCCACCCTCAGCTCTGTCTTCCTACCCCTGGACAGGTGATGGAGGGTCTCCAAACCGGCAACCCAATTTAGTAAACTACTAGTTATAAACTAACAAGTAATGGATTAAGTAAGAACTTTACAGTCAGTGGTGAACATAACTTACACATATCTGGTGCAATACAACCCAGTCCACATCAATAAAAAGCCCTTACCCCAGCCAGTGGTCTCCTGCAGCATGCTCAAAGCCATTCTTGTAGTGGTCCAAGTCTCTGTAGAAGTTCACAGACCCATCAATTTGTCTCTGGAAGAACTGGGAAAGAAACACAAATCACAGTCTTCACTTTACCCCATCCCCTATGTTTTCTCTCACTGTTCTCTCTCTCTCTTCTCAGTCTCACTGTTCTCTCTCTCTATCTGTCTCTCATACTCACAGTCCATTTCACTCCATCAGTGTCCATGTCACAGTAGGCATAGACAACAGACGTGGGGCCAGCAGGGTAGATGGTAAACACTCCACTGTGGGTGAAGCTATTGTCATATACCTCTGAGCAGTCTTGAGGCTGGTTCTGAGAGACCACAGTCATAGAGAAGAGCAGCACCAAATGCGTAAAGCCCTGCATACACATACACAGGTTTAAAGTGGGTGGCAAAAAACGACTCTTGGTATACGACAATTCGGTACCTTGTTGACTTGTTATTTGGCAAAACAAGTCAACAAGACCAACAAGCAACATTGCATACATAGAGCATCATGTCTAAAATGTACTGTCAAATCAAATCAAGTTTATTTTATATAGCCCTTCGTACATCAGCTAATATCTCGAAGTGCTGTACAGAAACCCAGCCTAAAACCCCAAACAGCAAGCAATGCAGGTGTAGAAGCACCTGTCAACTGATTTCCTGTCCGTCTCGCTCCCTCTCCTTTTCTAACACACACACACACACACACACCACCATGATGCTCATCTTCCCTGAGTTTTTGGAGCTATTGTGTAGCAGGGCTTTAAGGACTGCAGGACCGCAAAGAGAGCCCAAGGATACAGCGTGGGACTGGAAAAGGTGTTTCTGACTTCGAAAGCATCAATTTTGAAACTAATGGGGAGAGAAGGGTGAGGGAGTTTGACCTAGATCTAATTTTAGAGCTTTTAAAAAGGTGATAACAGAGACTTTCTAGGCCTACATTAGACATGTCTAGAAAAGTCTAAAAATGTCTACACGCTTTCTATATGAATCACCTAAGTAGGTCGAGCTCATTCTGAAAAATAGGCCTAGTTTCAGTGATTGGACCAGATGGAGAGCATGCAGATGCAGATGAATGATAGATGACAATAAACAAGAGAGCGAGAGAACTGATACATTTTTAACTCGAGCAGAGAAGGTGGGAGGATCGGGTCTCAGGGAAGAAAATGACACGCTCCTAGAAGGCCTACATCATGTGATTCTGACTGCAGTGGTGCCATTGGGAGGGTCATTTTTTTTTTGTTTATAAAGAAAGGAAGAAAGAAAATGATGCTCCACATGGATCACAAACCAGGTGCTCGGCTATTACATCGATAACCGAGATGGGGGGGGGGGGGGGGGGAGCATGTGACTGAAATAGTGTACGTACAGTTGAAGTCAGGAAGTTTACATACACTTAGGTTGGAGTCGTTAACTCGTTTTTCAACCACTCCACAAATTTCTTGTTAACAAACTATAGTTTTGGCAAGTCGATTGGGACATCTACTGTGTGCATGACACAAGTCATTTTTCCAACAATTGTTTACAGACAGATTATTTCAGATTATTCAGATTATAATTCACTCCAGTTGGTCAGAAGTTTACATACCCTAAATTGACTGTGCCTTTAAACAGCTTGGAAAATTCCATTAGAAAATTGCAAAAGGGTTTTCTAATGATCAATTAGCCTTTTAAAATTATAGACTTGGAGTAGCTAATTGACATAATTTGAGTCAATTGGAGGTGTACCTGTGGATGTATTTCAAGGCCTACCTTCAAACTCAGTGCCTCTCTCCTAGAGATGAATGTACTTTGGTGCGAAAAGTGCAAATCAATCCCAGAACAACAGCAAAGGACCTTGTGAAGATGCTGGAGGAAACAGGCACAAAAGTATCTATATCCACAGTAAAACGGGTCCTATATCGACATAACCTGAAAGGCCACTCAGCAAGGAAGAAGCCACTGCTCCAAAACCGCCATAAAAAAGCCAGACTACGGTTTGCAACTGCACATGGGGACAAAGATCGTACTTTTTAGAGAAATGTCCTCTGGTCTGATGAAATAAAAATAGAACTGTTTGGCCATAATGACTATCGTTATGTTTGGAGGAAAAAGGGGGAGGCTTGCAAGCCGAAGCACACCATCCCAACCGTGAAGCACGGGGATGGCAGCATCATGTTGTGGGGGTGCTTTGCTGCAGGAGGGACTGGTGCACTTCACAAAATAGATGGCATCATGAGGATTGAAAATTATTTGTATGACCCCAAGCATACTTCCAAAGTTGTGGCAAAATGGCTTAAGGACAACAAAGTCAAGGTATTGGAGTGGCCATCACAAAGCCTTGACCTCAATCCTATAGAAAATGAATGGGCAGAACTGAAAAAGCGTGTGCGAGCAAGGAGGCCTACAAACCTGACTCAGTTACACCAGCTCTGGCAGGAGGAATGGGTCAAAATTCACCCATGTTATTGTGGGAAGCTTGTGGAAGGCTAAATTATTCTTTCTACTATTATTCTGACATTTCACATCCTTCAAATAAAGTGGTGATCCTAACTGACGTAAGACCGGGAATTTTTACTAGGATTAAATGTCAGGAATTGTGAAAAACTGAGTTTAAATGTATTTGGGTAAGGTGGATGTAAACTTCTGATTTTAACTCTATGTATGTAGGGGGGAAAAAGTTGAGGAAATCAAGGTATCTATTTACCAGGTCAGGTTAGGCAAGTGGCTAGCGATTAGATATTCTATCCCAATGGCACTACTTTCCACGCAGACATACGTTTGTCGTTTCAGCAACATGGACAGCGAACAGAGGCTCACGAATGTGATCAGAGAAAGGCTGTGGGAAATCAGAAAATTGGAGTTTGAGAACATGAGGCTGAGATGTTGGAAACAAGTCACGAAAGAATGCTACCCACCCCTACATTAGTGGCTGAATACGAAAGTGACTCAATGCTTCACATTTTCCTATTCTTGCTATTTCTTTAGTTTGTAGCCTGGTGTGGAGAGAACATGGCATCAGGGGCATGGCATCAACCTGAAATTGGCATTTCTAACACACTGACCCATTGTTTTTCTTGAGGCCCCGTGATAATTTAGTGCAACAACAACAAAAAACAAGTTAGACATCTGTTGGCCAGTCTGCCCCTGCATGGGACAGTTAGTGTTTGACTAACTGTCTATTGTCTTATTCAGAGAGCAGCGTCATGACTGTGAGAAGATATTCCATCTTCCAGTCCTTGGTCCATCATCACCCAGGGCCAGGGCATTTCAATGTGACCAGGGTGCAGATAGAGAGTTGGAATAACACTCTGATGGAGGCACGGGGGACAGCATAATGTGAAATGTGACATTTCTTTTGTTGTTTTGTTCATCCCCTGTCCCTCATCCGCATAGCCTAGGATTGATAAGAGTGCAACGTTACCCTCTTGTGAGGGTTCACTGTATTTCAGAGGAGGCTTATTATCATGCATGTGGCCAACATTGGCAATTTGCATTTATTGAACAAATACCAATAGTTATTTTCACACAATATCTTTTGCATAGCCAACAAATACAAATTATTATTTAAAATGTCCCCCATCTCTATTTTTATTTCATCATCTCATTTTATATTAGGCCTAGTGTATCTAGACGTATAATATCTAGGCCTACAGTAACCATAAGAAAGGCCCATTTATTGGGAAACAGTCTAAGGCAGATATGAAAATATATATTTTTTTACGTTTATTAAAGGCTCAAGGTGTTCAGTAAATGCAGCTTGTACATTTCAGATAGGCCTACCATTCACCCTTCTCTCCGTCCGGGGACACCGCAATGGTATGAGGGGGTTTGGAGCCCAGGGCAATGAAAACGGTCACCAGCCAGAAGGCTAACTGCGTTGCATGGCTTGTTGGGGGGGGGGGGGGGGCAGGTATAACAAATGTAAAAGCTAAAACTCTTAAAAACAGATGTAGCCTGAGTTGGTCAAATAATACGGTCACCACATTTAAATTGTAAGAAAATAATAGGGTGTAAAATCTTGTGATGGAAATGTCATACATTTGCTTTTCTTAAAACTAATTTCTGTGTTTTATTCATGTGCTGTTCTATAAACCAATTTCTATGTTCATGCGAGTCGCTGACTGAACGAATCCTCACTATCAGTAGCTGCAATTTGGCAGTACGCCCAGACCTTGTTTTGAGAACAAAAGATATCTCAGTGTCAAGGTCTCAGCTTAAGAAGGCACATCTGTTGACTGAAATGCATTCCAGGTGACTACCTCATGAAGCTGGTTGAGAGAATGCCAAGAGTGTGCAAAGCTGTCAAGGCAAAGGGTGGCTACTTTGAAGAATCTAAAATATACAATAGATTTTTATTTGTTTAACACTTTTGTGGTTACTACATGATTCCATATGTGTTATTTCATAGTTTTGATGTCTTCACTATTATTCTACAATGTAGAAAATAGTGAAAATTAAGAAAAACCCTTGAATGAGTAGGTGTTCTAAAACATTTGACTGGTACTGTAAAAGCAACACTTTTTTCAGGTGAGATCAGAATTTCTTGAAGTACATAAACGTGTACCACAGGGGCTGGTTTTGGGACCTATTCTCTTCACTATTTATATAAACACCATTGGCCAATCTGTTAAAAATTGTAAATTTAATCTATATGCGGATGATACTATTATGTATGCTATTGCCCCGACTGTTGATCTGGCTGTATCAAAACTACAGTCAGATTTTATAGCTATGCAGGAATCCCTTGCTGATTTAAATCTTGCGCTTAATACAGGCTAAACCAAATTATGTACATGGTGTTTTCAAACTCTCAGATATTTCAGATGAACTACATGTTCACTCATTAGATGGTTCTCCAATCAAACATTTTCCTGCATATACATTTTTATTTATTTATTTTATGTAACCTTTATTTAACTAGGCAAGTCAGTTAAGAACAAATTCTTATTTACAATAACGGCCTACCAAAAGGCAAAAGGGCAACGGTGGGGAGGGGGCTGGAATAAAATATATATAGGACAAAACACACATCACGACAAGAGAGACACCACAACACTACATAAAGAGAGACCTAAGACAACAACATAGCATGGCAGCAGCACATGAAAATGCAGCATGGCAGCAGCACCACATGACAACAACATTTGGATTGATAAAGATTTGAAAAAACATCTAGATGAGCTGGTTAAGAAGCTAAGATTGAAAGTTGACTTTTTCTACAGAAACCGATTGTGCCTTTCTCTTAGCAGCAGGAAGCAGATTATTCAGTCAACCTTTTCATCTGTTCTTGATTATGGCGATATTATTTATCAAAGTGCAGCTGCTTCTGCTCTTAAACCTTTGGATGCCATCTACCATAGTGCCCCTTTGTTTTGTTACAGGTGACAGTTGTGATACTCATTACTGCATCCTGTGTCAAAAGGTTGTCTGGACTACGCTAAAGACACGTAGATATCTATATTACTCCCTTTTTGTTTATAAGGCCCTACTTCATGAACTTCTGTCTTATCTAACTTTGCTGTTGAAGTATAGGCACCTGGTTCCTAAGGTGTCCATCAAGCTAGATTATTATGCTTTTAGTTTTAATGTACTGTATTGCTGGAACAAAATTCTAAATACATTTCATGTTGATGTTCTGGTGCCATTTGGTCAAGTTCAAGTATTGAAAAATAAAATTGTAATATTTAGAGCAGGGTTGAGTAGATCACTTTCTAAATGTAATATGTTACAGTTACTACTTACCTGTCCAAAATTGTCATCAGCAACACAACTTTTGGATTACCCAAACTCAGTAACATAATCTGATTATTTTCAGTTACTTTTGGATTACTTTCCCCTTAAAAAGCATTATGAAGAAAACAAAAAGGATCCATCAAACGCACTTGGTGTGTCATCATAGTGGTCTCTGATGTATTTTACCCCTGCAAACCTGCAAAATATTTTTGCTGGTAACGTAACTGATTATAGTTCGTTTTTTTGTAGTTGGATTACATGTAACTTATAACATGTAATCAGTTACTCCCCAATCCTGATTTAGGGTCCCATGGGAAACATGGACAGAAACTGCAGATACTACACTGTCATACTATTAGGCCTAGTAACATCACAATACCCCTCAGTTTACCTAAGCACAGTGTCTTGTTGTATGTAGGGATATGCATGGTACATGCCACATACACATGCACACTGGTAGCCTACTTAAACGCAACAAAATAGTAGGCGATCGGTTATGTGATTGAGACTGTAGCCTATTGGCAATCTCATCATAGTAGACAGTGCATGGGCACTGACTACTCAATAAGGTATTGTAGTTAAGTAGCAAGTGAGTGCGAAGAATGATAGATTTTTAAATGTGCACATTTTTGTAATATTAAACCAATCAATGACACCTCCAATTTCGACTATTTGCTGAAATGCAATAGGATATGAATTTCATAGACTGTATTTAAACATAAATTGTCAATACTAGTTAAATCTGATATTTTACAGTGAGAACCTATTTATAATTAAGCAATAAGGCCCAAGGGGGTGTGGTATATGGCCAATATACCACGGATAAGGGCTGTTCTTATGTATGATCCAACGCGGAGTGCCTGGACACAGCCCTTAGCCGTGGTATATTGGCCAGTGGTGGAAAAGTACCTAATTGTCATACTTGAGTAAAAGTAAAGATACCTTAATAGAAAATTACTCAAGAAAAAGTGAAAGTCACCTAGTAAAATACAACTTGAGTAAAAGTCTAAAAGTGTTTGGTTTTAAATATGCTTAAGTATCAAAAGTAAATGTAATTGCTAAGATATACTCAAGTATCAAAAGTAAAAGTATAAATCATTTCACATTCCTTATATTAAGCAAATCAGACAGCACAATTTTCTTTATTTCATTTTCTTTTTACAGATAGCCAGGGGCACACTTCAACACTCAGACATCATTTACAAACAAAGCATTTGTGTTTAGTGAGTCTGCCAGATAAGAGGCAGAAGGAATGACCAGGGATGTTCTCTTGGTGTGTGTGACTTGGATCATTTTCCTGTCCTGCTAAGCATTTGAAATGCAACGAGTACTTTTGGGTGTCAGGGAAAATGTAAAAAGTACATTATTTTCTTCAGGAATGTAGTGGAGTAAAAGTAAAAGTTGTCAAAAATAAAAATAGTAAAGAACAGATACCCCAAAAAACTACTTTAAAGTATTTTTACAACACTGATATTGGCCATATATCACAAACCCGCGAGGTGCCTTATTGCTATTATAAACTGGTTACCAACATAATTAGAGCAGTAAAACTAAAAAATGTGTCATACCCATGGTATATGGTCTGATATACCATGTCTGTCAGCCAATCAGCATTCAGGGCTCAACCCACCCAGTTTATAATTGGATTTAGTTCCAATTTATAATTGGACATAGTTCCAATCTATAATTGGACATAGTTCCAACTTGTTGAATGAGGAGGATGAACGTTCTGTATCTTTTGTGACTTTATTTTTTCGACAGTTAATCTCGCGTGATTTCGGTGCGCCGTTAACACTGCGCAGTAGAAGATTGTTGTCCGCCATCACTGCAAGAGAAGCTAGGCAAAATTTGAGAGAAGTGTGACAACAACAGCGCATAGAGACGGACCCAAACCCAAGGGGAAGGTCGAGGGAGATCTTTACCACTTTGCATTTGAAGGCCTCCCTGTTGCAGCCTAAAATAGTATTTCATGTTAACTTAGAGACGACGGACGTACTAACTAATCATGTCCAACCTCAAAGGCGGCGTCAAGAAAGACACCAAGATGAGGATAAGAGCCTTTCCTGTAAGTAACGTTACTGGCCGGGTACGCTGAGACGCGAGTACCGGGGATGTCACTTGCTAGCTGTTTGATGCTAAAGATAGGCCAGACTAACTGAGCAAATACGTTTCACTGTCAGCTAACTAGCTAAACGTACTATTTCGTTGATTAATAATCGCTCGTTGGCTTGCTAGCTAGCCTGATAAGCATTGAGTCGATCGGGTTATGTTAGCTATTTGTACAAACTGGAAAATATCCACTACCTAGCTACTAGTTTACGTTAGTTAACTTGCAGTGTTGCTGACAAACCTGTCAGCCAGCTAGCTAACTTAACTAGTTCTCAGATTAACGTAGCTAACTGGCTATCTACATGGCTAGCTGGCTAACCTACAGTATGTCAACTATCTAACGGTACCTAGCAAACAAGTTGCCAGGTCAACCTTAACTTGGCTACATAGCTAGCTAGCCTACCAAGTTCGCCAGTCTTAGTAACTAGCTTACTCGAGAAATGTCACTTTTAAAATGTAGCTAGCGAAGGTTGTTTTGATTATCATTCAGCCTGACCAACGTTAGATAGCTAACGTTAGTTGTTAAGCTAGTTAGCCAGTTTGCGAGGATAGATATGGTGCATTCATGTAAAGTTGGAAACTCGGAACTCCGAGTTAAAATTAACGTACTGTCCAAGTGTGAAACTCGGGCCTCATCTTTCTACAACGATTTTATAAATCGAACATTTCCGAGTTGCCTTGAACATAGCCAAAGATTATCTATTATATTGACAAGATACTCCAGTGGACCCACAAATATAGTCGTTTTTCCCCAAATTTGCTTAAATCCCACGTGCGTCCACATATCAGTGCATTCGTAACAACCAAACCATTACAATACAAATTTGACACTCGCATTGACCTCCATACAAATATTCCTCACTGTGGTCTTGTTTTGGGCAGAGTAAACGTCTTACTTCTCCTCTTCCTCTCACACAATAAGGAATTCCCTCGACCACGCCCACAAATTGGGGAAGGCAAACATTCTTTCCCATTGACCCCCAGTGTAAGAGCCAACTGGGTTGTAGTTTAAAAAAAATACAAAATAACAAAACATGCAGAAAAGCTGCTGTGTTGTTCATTGTACATATAACCAGGTCAAAAATCAAGACCTATGGTTCGCAATGCTCCCACGTAGGGACATGGAGCCTGCGAGAAGAGTCCTTGTGGCTTCAAGCTATTCGAAATGGGAAATGTCGTAAATCGGTGTAGAAGTAGGCTACACGTAGCTGTGTGTGTGGGAAAACATTTTAATCACAGGTAAGACATTTAACTTGTTTAGTATAGTCTGTCTGTAACTCCACTCACCAGTAGTAGTTGTATAGTCTGTTTGTGTTGTGGTGCTTGGCTAGCTAGCACTCACTCGTGGCTGCTAACAGCGTCATAAAAAGGGGCAGCGCCACAATATTGCGTTTTTCTAACTAGTGAGAACACTCGGGAACCGGCAATGCTGAAAAGTAATCTTTAGACATGTACTTTGCTTAAATGTAGTTTTGTAATTGACTAAAACAAGCAGACCAAAAAAATTAATTATTTGCTGTGAGACAATGGGCTAACCACAGGTTGTTCCCCACAGGTGGGAGGGGCCGCAACGTTTTATCTAATACCGACTGGGTCTATATAGGGTTTAGCATTCGCGCATGGGTGTCCTAGACGACTTCAATTAGAGCCTGGAAAATAACTAACAAAATGCTTTAGAGGGGTACTTGCTTCCAGAAAATACTGTTACTGAAGGCATATCTATAATCCCTAACTGCTTGTCTGCCCATCCAAATTGTATAATGTGTGGATAACTAAAGAAAGCTTCTGAGCCAAACTTCTCTCCAAACCGGCATCTATATATCTATCTATTTATATACTTGGCTGGGGTAGACAGTGGTAGGCTATGTGTAAGATCAGAAGTTATAGGTTTGGAGAAAAGTTGTCTCAGACAGTTTCTTTACAGATATCTGCACATTATACAGTCTGGATGGACAAGGAGTTATGGATTATAGATGTCTAATAGGATTTTACAAATACCCCTTTAAAATAATTGTGGACTTCTAGGACACCCATGCGCAGATCTTGACTGTTCCCTAGCTGTGCAGCTAGCTAACTACCCAGCCGAAAAATACTAAAGGTACCAGAAAAGGTAGCTGACTCAATTCCACGATTTATGATGGAGTTGAGCGATGACTAGTGTGGGCGGACTGGAGCCCCGACCAGTGTAAAAACTTGACGTTGACGCTGCTGTCTGTACACACTAATCACCACTCAACTCCATCGGAAATCGTTGAGTTTAGTCAGCTACACGAAATGTGAAGTATATAACTTGACTTGCTAGCTAGCCACTAATCTGTTGTCTGTCAGAACCAATTCATTATCTTGGCCTACTTTGAAACAGTT
The DNA here is from genome assembly GCF_002910315.2 of Salvelinus sp. IW2-2015. Classification (NCBI taxonomy): domain Eukaryota; kingdom Metazoa; phylum Chordata; class Actinopteri; order Salmoniformes; family Salmonidae; genus Salvelinus; species Salvelinus sp. IW2-2015. The sequence goes on along the minus strand of NC_036859.1, from coordinate 2,287,424 downwards.
AACGTTAGCTAATCGAGGAGCACAGCTAACTACTAATGTTAGCTAACATTACCAGGTGGTTTGGTTATTTTTCTCAAGAGCTTTTGTTGATCAAGACACGCATTACACAACGTTGCTTACGGAGTGGAGTTTGGTTCTCTCTTACTGAGTACTATTATTTGGTGATCAAATAGTATTTTCCCTTTGCCCATTTGTCAAAGTTTATTAGGTGTTTTTTGGAGATGTGACTATTTATAGATATTTAAAAATAGGCCTGCTGTGTTGCAGAACTAGGTAAACATGGAGAGCAATATGCTGTAGTAGTCTTTATGTTGTTGAGAGGAGCCTCACATTGTTGGATGCCAGAATTTGGCAGCATATGTGAAGGAATGACATTGCAGTCAGGGCCCTGGGCTTAGCCAGAAGTGTACTCCATCTCAGTCCCTGAATTCTGCTCTCTGTCTCTTATCTTGCTCCTTCTCACACACACAGTGCTACACTCTGACAGCTTGAATGCTGCAGGAATAACGGCGGCATCTGTGACCCCCAGGGTTGCAAAATTCCGGGAACTTTCAATAAATTCCCAGGTTTTCTGGAAATCCTGGTTGGAGGATTCCCGGGATACGCAGGAAATCTGAACAATGCAACCAGGATTTATAGAAAACCAGGGAATTTATCTAAAGTTCCTGGAATTTTGCAACCTTAGTGATCACACACTGTCTGTGTGTACCTGGACATGTAGCCAGGGTATGGGATATGCAGTTTTTGCCTGCCAACATATCTGCAGCTAGCCTGGCTGACGCGAGCCACGTGACTTAAAGCGTGGGGAGAGCTGTGACCACACTCGACCACAACATCAAAGAGCAATTACAGACTCTGAAGTCCAGAGGACTTGAAGAGTTAGGTTTTAGCCAGACTAACCCTCCACAGCCCCACTGAGAATAATAACTGAGCATGAGGATTAGGCCTAGTTTAGAAGTAGGGAGAAGCTGCTGTGAAAAACTGTTACTATTTAGGCAGTTTTTCCCCTTGGCACTTGTTGGAGCATCCTGTTCAGTTGTTTGCCCCAAAGTAATGGGATGGATTATATAGTTACTTTCTGAAGGGGAGGCACTCAGTGCGGAGGAGAGACTTGATGGAATGGCTCTCTCTCTTTTTAAACTTTGATCTCTCCCCCCCATTACTCCTCATGTGTCAAAGTGTGAGTTGAAAAGCCGTCTCTTGGTAGACAAACAATGAAGTCAAAGTTACAACCTCCAGCGCTAGCCTCTAGGTGTATGGTTGTGGCTGGAGTTCTTCTGCACCTAGCTAACTATTAAATGACATGACACTTTTCCCGAACACATTCTCTCCTGAATTAATGTGTTTATATGGGCAGGCTAGCATAACAACTCCACTGCTTTGTTGTAGTGATGGACCATTTCTGCATTAATAATGTCATCGCTTATTATCATTTTCATGTAGGCTAATGCAGATATTTAACTTCCTGCTGTGTACATTCTGCTATTGATCATTTCCAGTGCAGGTCCATCTTGTGGGTGATTTGTTATTCACAGCCTTCAACACCTATGAAACAATTGACTAATATCTCATCTGTGCAGATTTGCAGCACGAGGAAACAACACTTTGTAAGAATGAACGGACACATGTGAAAAGGGTTGAACTTTTCTGTTATAATTTTCTCTTCGCCATTGTGTCCTACTGCCATCTCTCCCCTAGATGACAATGGATGAGAAGTATGTCAACAACATCTGGGACCTTCTGAAGAACGCCATCCAGGAGATCCAGAGGAAGAACAACAGCGGGCTGAGCTTCGAGGAGCTCTACAGGAACGCCTACACCATGGTGCTGCACAAACACGGCGAGAAGCTCTACACAGGCCTGCGTGAGGTCGTCACCGAGCACCTCGTCAACAAAGTAAAGGACTACGCTTCCCACCACGCACTACTGTATTTATCTTAGCGAAAAGCATTTCCCATAATACGCTATGAAAGTGACCTCCGCCTTGTAGCTTATCATGTTTTCTCATTATTTTGAATGGTTTTCAAGTGCGAAAACGTACGAGAAAGAGAACACAATTGAAGATCTTCATGAAAGGCATCTGGTGGAAGTAAATTAAAGACTTTAGATCGGTGTCTACAGGCAACTTCAACATAGTCTCAGCAAAGATATAGCTTTTGTCGTTATCAATACTTATGTCTTTCCACAGGTACGAGAAGATGTCCTCAACTCATTAAACAATAACTTCCTGCAGACATTAAATCAAGCTTGGAATGATCACCAGACGGCAATGGTCATGATCCGAGACATCCTCATGTACATGGTAGGTGGCCTGCTTTCTGTCTTATCGAATGGTTATTTAACCATGAAAGATCAACCATTTTGTTGTGAGACTGAATTGGAGTGCCCTAGCAACCCTGCCAAGAAGCAAAACCACGGTCTGTATAGCGGGGATTTGCTGGAAAATATGCATGATTTGAATGAATCTGCAGAATTCCTGAATTCTAGTCCTGAATGATTCTGAAGATGTTAAAAACCTCAGATAGGCCTAATCAGTACTATTGCTTCTCTAGAAAGCTGTCTAGAGTATTTCCTTGAAGTGTAAATAATACATTCCTCTTATGATGGCATGACCCTGGCAGACTCCCCTCACCTCTACATCTCATGGCGAGTCGGTGGCCAGGCACTGGGCAGGCTCAGCCTTCTAGTAGCTGTTTGCCCTGGGCAGAACAAAGAGCTACTATTGTTTTATCTGCTTGATTTACTGTCGCAGTAAGGCCGTGTGAGTGGTTGTGCGAGGGTGTGTGTGTGTGTTTACTGTGAAAGCGCATGCGCCTTGGAGGTGGGGGGGGGCATGACTCGATACAACCAATGACACAGCTGCATTTGCGACTGCAGAGTTCTCTAAGGGGATTCTTTTGTTTCTCTTCCTCTCACTCAGAACTGAGGTTTCAGGCATATTTCATCTATTTCTCTCATGTATTACGGGCAGAGTATAGATTTGCATTGGTTAGTGTGACCAAGCTGACCTGCCTATCCAGTATCATATATGGCTTTTCAAAGCAGAAAACAAGACATTCTTCTGATTCCTTCATCTCTTCCCCCTTACCCCTGCCTGAACTTTTAATTTGCGTAAAGTAAGCTCTGGCTAACTGCAAATAACTTTCTCCTTGGAGGACAATGAAATAGTCAAATGTGTTCCATTCTAACTTATCTCCGTGTTCTACTCCACTCCAGGACCGGGTGTACGTGCAGCAGAACAACGTGGAGAATGTGTACAACCTTGGCCTGATCATCTTCCGAGACCAGGTGGTGCGCTACGGCTGCATCCGAGACCACCTCCGCCAGACCCTGCTGGACATGATCGCACGGGAGAGGAAGGGCGAGGTGGTGGATAGGTACGGACTCTTCCAGGGTCTGTCTAACAAAAAGACCTGGCCCTCTATTCACAAATTGTCCGAGTATGAGTGCTGATCTAGGATCCGTTTTTCCTTACAGATCATGATGAGTATGTCAGGGGTGGGGGGGCAGGGGCTGATCCTACTCAATGCTTTGTGAATAGAAGTTCTGCCACTGTTTATCAGGTAGTGGCTATTTGGCGAGGCTGGTGTATGAAGGTCATGTGCTGGGTGACAATAGCTTGCTGTGTGATGTAAGGTTTAAGCTCTAAAACGGCTCCATATTTTTCTTTGACTGTTTTTGTATGTAAGCCTATCATAAGGGCAGTAGCATAACCTATTCATAGAGCACTGACCTTGTTTGTATGCTCTCAACTTGGGAGATACGCAGCCGAGGCTAATGCATGAAAACCCACACCATGACCGCTCTGGCATATGGTTTTTACTCAATGTGATCTCTTTTGAAGAATCTGTGGTTGTGTAAGGAATCATAAAACTCAAACCTTATCAAATTAAATGTATTTATGTCACAAAGTGCTATACAGATGGTTTTTACTCATGTAGTTGAGTCCAGCGTTATGTGCGTGTGTTCAGGGGAGCGATCAGAAACGCCTGTCAGATGCTGATGATTCTCGGCCTGGAGGGCAGGACTGTGTACGAGGAAGACTTTGAGGCCCCCTTCTTAGAAATGTCTGCAGAATTCTTCCAGGTAGGTTGGGTAACACTTTTTTAAAAAAAATTGAGTTGTTATTTTGTCTTTGTGATTGGACAAATCTGCTGAGATTGTTTGATGTTGTCATGGATGCTAAAACAAAACAAAAACTTAACCAAGCTATTACAAAACATTAAGATTCATTAACCTGTCTAGGACTGGGGAACCCCGTTCCGCTAGCGGAACCCCTCGCCAACAGCCAATGAAATTGCAGGGCGCCAAATTCAATCAACAGAAATCTCATAATTCAATTTTCTCAAACATACAAGTATTAGACACCATTTTAAAGATAATTCTCGTTAATCCAACCACAGTGTCCGATTTCAAAAAAGCTTTTCGGCGAAAGCAGAACATATCATTATGTTAGGTCAGCAACTAGTCACAGAAAGCATACAGCAATTTTCCAACCAAAGAGAGGAGTCACAAAAAGCAGAAATATTGATAAAATGAATCACTAACCTTTGATATTCTTCATCAGATGACACTCCCGGGACAACATGTTACACAATACATGTATGTTTTGTTCGATCAAGTTCATATTTATATCCAAAAACCTCAGTTTATATTTGGCTTTGCCTCCAAAACATCCCGTGAATTTGCACAGAGCCACATCAAATCACAGAAATACTAATTATAAACATTGATAAAAGATACAAGTGTTATTCACAGATTTAAAGAATATACTTCTCCTTAATGCAACCGCTGTGTCAGATTTTAAAAAAACTTTATGGAAAAAGCAAACCATGCAATAATCTGAGTACGGCGCTCAGAGACCAACACAACCCAAGAAGATATCCGCCATGTTGGAGTCAACATAAGTCAGAAATAGCATTATAAATATTCACTTTGATGATCTTTGTCAGAATGCACTCCCAGGAATCCCAGTTCCACAAGAAATGTTTGATTTGTTCCATAAAGTCCATCATTTATGTCCAAATTACTCCTTTTGGTTCGCACGTTCAGTACACAATCTAAACTCACGCCGCGCGGGCAGGTTCAGGCAAAAGTTCAGGCAAAAGTTCAGGCAAAAAGTCATATTACAGTCTGTAGAAACATGTCAAACGAAGTATAGAATCAATCTTTAGGATGTTTTTAACATAAATCTTAAATAATTTTCCAACTGGAGAATTCCTTTGTCTTCAGAAAAGCAACAACAAAGCAAGCAATGGAACAGAGCTCGCGCTCACATGAGAGGGTCACGAGCTCAAAGCATTCTGCCAGACCTCTGACTCATTCCCCTCTCATTTGGCCCCACTTCACAGTAGAAGCATCAAACAAGGTTCTATAGACTGTTGACATCTAGTGGAAGCCTCAGGAGGTGCAACATGACCCATATCGCACTGTATCTTCAATAGGGAATGAGTTGAAAAACGACCAACCTCAGATTTCCCACTTCCTGGTTGGATTTTTTCTCAGGTTTTTGCCTGCCATATGAGTTCTGTTATACTCACAGACATCATTCAAACAGTTTTAGAAACTACAGAGTGTTTTCTATCCAAATCTACTATATATAATATGCATATATTAGCAACTGGAACTGAGTAGCAGGCAGTTTACTCTGGGCCCGCTTTTCATCCAAACGTGAAAATGCTGCCCCCTATCCATAACAAGTTAAGTCAGTGACACTTCGCACTATCCTAACCCAAAATAGCGATTTTCCAACATGTAGGTGTGACATATCTTTGTTTGTGGTCATGCAAATCTTGATGGCCTAATGATGCATCCTTTTTACACTGACTACATTCTGTGCGGGCTTAGTCATTTTGATAGCCGGGGATGTGATTTCCTGCATTTCTGACATTTATCTGCCATTTTTTTATAGGAACTGATTTTCCTGCACTGATCACATACCTTCTATCACCTTCTTTTCTGTCCTCCAAGAGTGTCTGAATAACCCCAACATCATGATCCTCAAACATGCTCTGCTAATCTATCCCCTCTTTTAGATGGAGAGCCAGAAGTTCCTAGCGGAGAACAGTGCCAGTGTGTACATCAAGAAGGTGGAGGCCAGGATCAACGAGGAGATAGAGCGGGTGCTGCACTGCCTGGATAAATCCACAGAAGAGCCCATTGTCAAGGTGGTGGAGCGGGAGCTCATCTCCAAACACATGAAGACCATCGTGGAGATGGAGAACTCTGGCCTGGTCCACATGCTCAAGAACGGCAAGACCGAAGGTAAACAAGGAAAACATGCTTGTTTTACAGGCATCAGATTAAGACTGAATTGCGTTATAATCCTTACTAATGAGAACTACGTGTGTGTTGAATTATTTCTGGAGACCTGGGCCCATTTTTCAAAAAGCGTCTCAATGGAGGACTTCTGATCTAGGATCAGTTTCTCCTGTCCATATTGTCTTATTCATTATGATCTGAAAGGGAAAAGGTATCCTATATCAGCATTCCTACTTTGAGACTTTGTGAATATGGACCCTGGGCTGAGGGGGATCTTAATAAGATTGAGTCAGGCATGTTATCCAATGGTGTTGCACGGTATACCGGTATCACGGTACCAAAACGTCATGATACCAACATTTTAGCAACTGGTCTCTTGTATGCGCCAGTCCAATTTATGTCCACTTCACTTTCATGCGCATCTCACGTGTAGCAGCTGTAATCCACCGGCTGCATCCCCTTCCAACCGTCACTCACCTGCTTCTCTCAGTCCGCTCTTCCTGCACATCCATTCCTCCATCAGTTTTAAAAATATATATAATTCAGCCGTAATGGCGAGCGGGGATGCAGACCCTGATGTTTGTTATATTTGTAAATGTTCTATATTGGAGCAGTGCGCAGAGCGTTCAAAGTCATCGCCTGGTATAAACAAGAACACAGGCAGTCTGCGTAGGCTTTGCAATTGCACATTTGCTGTCATGCAGCCTCTGAGTGACCGAGAGGAACACGGAGCACATCTTCGCGACAGGCATGCTTGCAGCTCTGGTTTTATTTAATTTCACAAAACACGTCTCGGGCCGTTTAAAACTAATCCCGGGTCGCTAATTGTTGGTTTAATAACCAACAACAATGCTCGGTCATGTTATATAGCTATCTAAAAAAACTGTTAGCTTGACAGTAGGTCTTGGAAAATTTGATTGGCACAGTAAGAATGGAAACAGGTCTGCTACTCATGAGATGCGCTTCAAAGTTAGGATTCATATAGGCCTAATGTAAGCCTAAACTATATTTAAAAATGATATCTTTCTGGTGCGCCTTAGGCACCAAATTCTAGCGTTTTTAAAGTTGGGAGGTGTGTGTGTGTGTTTGTGTTTGAAAGCGAGACTGTGAGGCAGTGTTTCCACTACAGTAATTTAGCTGCAAAATTGTTGCCGCCTCGCCCTCAAAAATATGGAACACGAGAAAATATTTCTGCAGTCGCACTTTGAAGATGCTAGTAAAGTCAACTTTTACTTTCTCTGCAAACAAAACAAGTAATTAATAGTTTATCTATTTAACATCTACGAGATCGGTGACCCCCCCCCCCACGGGACGGTTGCGCTAATGTGATTAGCGTGAGGTTGTTAGTAGCAAGAGAATTTCTCAGGACATAGACATGTCTGATATGGGCAGAAGGATTAACACGAATTTAAGCTAACTGCACTGGCCAATTTACAGTAGCTATTACAGTGAAAGAATACCATGCTATTGTTTGAGGAGGGTGCACTGTTATGAATTTGAAAATGTATCAATAAGCCAATTCGGCACATTTGGGCAGACTTGATACAACGTTTTGAACCGAAATGCAATGGTTCATTGGATCAGTCTAAATTGCTAAGCTGGAACCCCCATAGTAGAGTAGTTCATCTATTTACCTGGTCGGCTTGTTTGTTCTGTGAGAAATATTCCTCGAGGCGCATTCAAGTTGCGAGCGCCATAGGCAGGTAAACATGGGTTCTGACATTGTGGGAAACGGCAGTTTTAGTGGCATTTGATAAAAAGAGGGGAATCTGCACTATTTTAAACCGGCATGATTTAAGCACGTTACGACTCTGCAATTCTCTGAGTGCATAGGGGAGAGATGGTGGCTAAATGTAACACGGGTCTATGACCTTAAAACATTTTCACTGCCCTGGAAATCTAATTAAACTAATTACTAGCAGGGCTAGAGCGGTGTTTATCAGACCATGAGAGATTACGAAAAATCTGTCTTCTCATGAAAACGTCTAAAGCGTCCGGACAGTTTGGCCTACAAAATAATGACCCCTCTGTGGAAAGGTGAGTCTCACGAACGCGTACATGCCGGTTGGAACACGTACATGCCGGTTGGAAAGCGTACATGCCGGTTGGAACGCGTACATGCTGGTTGCTCTAGGACGCTCACAAGACTTGTCTGAAGATCCCCGGTAATTCCTGGAAGTATATATGGAGATAGTTTAGTGCCTAAAATAAGGGTATAAATACATAAATCATAGTTTCCTGATATTTCTTGTCTCAGATATAGGACCGACACGTCAGAACAAACTGTCTTTTGATGTTTTAGTTTGATTGTTCCTTGTAGTGAATCTGTTATTCAATGCATTTCTATGAGCTAATAGCACTAATGCCAAATTCAATGTTTCAGCAAATATTTTTTTAATATACAGTTCCGGTTAAGTTTGGACACCTACTCATTCAGTGAAGTGGGTTTGTTGCTGTTGCCAGTCTTAAAACACTCTGTCAGCCTGTCTGGTTTCCAGCATATTTAAAAAGATAGTGTTTAATGTTGAACATGATCTGGCATACGTTGACTCTCTCAAACACTCTTAATAAATCAGTTGGAGATCAATAGTTTCTCACTCACTCGGGCATTTACAGGTTCAGTTTAATTTGCTTCAAATGCATCTCTTGAGCTCTGCATGCTCACCTGACAAATGAACGCTGTAACCGTGGCAAAGCCAGACACCGAGTTAGACAGACGGTGCATATCTAACAGTGCTTAAACAATGTAATGTATCATTGCAATTTTGAGTGTAGGTCTGTATATTTTGAGTGTAGATCTGTATATTTATGAAGTTCCTTCATAACCCATCTATTCTTTCTTCCTTTCCCTCGCTCTCTCTACTTCTCCAGACCTGGGCTGCATGTACAAGCTGTTTAGCCGTGTGCCTAACGGCCTGAAGACCATGTGTGAGTGTATGAGCTCCTACCTGAGGGAGCAGGGCAAGGCTCTGGTGTCAGAGGAGGGAGAGGGCAAGAACCCTGTCGACTACATCCAGGTACGCTGGGCCTAATCTCAAAAAATCTAAGATTGTCAAATTCAAAACATACCCATAACAAATCAGGGTACTGAGTATTTCCTGAACAGGGAAAAAGTCAGGACTAAAAGTCTAAAGTGTTTCAAATAATATGAGTAACTACCCCCATAAGCATTGAAGCTAATGTTCCAGACCACTCTTTTACGGCATCCCCAAGAGTTGACCACTTTGACTCTAATAGTATCTGTGTTTATGTTAATGTTAAGTGTGCTGTGGTTTTTCTTTTAAATAAAGTTGGATTTGATTCCCCCTCGAATAGGGCCTGTTGGACCTGAAGACGCGGTTCGACCGCTTCCTCCTGGAGTCGTTCAACAACGACCGGCTCTTCAAGCAGACCATCGCCGGAGACTTTGAGTACTTCCTCAACCTAAACTCCCGTTCCCCCGAGTACCTCTCCCTCTTCATCGACGACAAGCTCAAGAAGGGAGTCAAAGGGGTACGTCACCGTCGTGTTCAATCTTCTAAATTTGACGTCACTACACTTCAATGGGATAATCTCATGTGGTACCCTATTCTCCACCAGGTGCTCTGGCCAGAACCACACAGTGCACTGGCTCTGGCCAGAACCACACAGTGCACTGGCTCTGGCCAGAACCACACAGTGCACTGGCTCTGGCCAGAACCACACAGTGCACTGGCTCTGGCCAGAACCACACAGTGCACTATTTGAGTATCATGAAGTGCATCTGTTGCTGCCTTAACACACTTATCCTTTTTGTATCAATAACATAAACATAACATAAACATAAACATGCTTTTGTACTTTTTTAAAAACTTTTTCAAACTATTCTAACACATATCCCAACCCTCTCTGTCTTTTGGCATGATCTCCAGCTGACAGAGCAGGAGGTGGAGTCGATCCTGGACAAGGCCATGGTGCTCTTCAGGTTCATGCAGGAGAAGGATGTGTTTGAGAGGTACTACAAACAGCACCTGGCCCGGAGGCTGCTCACCAACAAGAGCGTCTCGGACGACTCGGAGAAGAACATGATCTCTAAGCTCAAGGTGAGGAGAGGGCGAGTCAAGTCTGCTGTCAATTAAAATTGACATTTTTTTTTTATCCAATGAATTTTGTATTCATGAATTAGATTTTCAAGAGCAACTGAATGCAAAAAAAAAGTTTCTGGTTGAAACTGGTGTATGTGGCATCAATATTAGTCAAACATTTATTCCAGTGCCAAAATTGACTAAGAAGGGTAAGTAGGATCATTTTGGTCATGAAGTCAGCATATTCCAAAACTGAGTTTGTTAGATTTGTGTACCTAAGGGTCAGGGTCATATTCCAACATTCTAAACCCATTCGTGAGCGTCTTTTGTCCCGCCTCGACTTGTTTTGTAACATGATTCCCTCTGGACCACTGCCAGACAGACGCACACTCTGGTAATGGATAGTGAGAAAGTTATGAAGTACTACACAACGCCAAAGCGCACACATCGCCAGTGACTTGATGAGCTGATTCATCTGTGGCCTGCCTGCTCTATGTGCCTGCTAGCTACTACTAGCTAGCTTCATTGACAAACCCAGAGATGGAACTTAGCTAGCTAGTGATTTTGGGCACTGACAAACAGCGTGTAGCTTGTGCTTTTATTTACGATAGTTTGGCAGCTTTCTGATGATGAAGTTGAGACTGATGATACTCGGTACACTGACTAGTTTTTTCCCCGTGCACATTTCTTTTACTTGAATTTCTGCACCAAACACCTTAGCTAGATGTAAAATTGCTTGACTAAGACATCTGCAAAAATGTCAATTTATGACAGATTTCTTGATTTATCTTAGATCAATTCTGACTATTTTGAGGAAGTGATCGTGGCTATGTTGTTGCTACGGTGTCTCAAGAGGGACAAACACCAGTAACTGCCAGGGTACGCTATGCAAACCTAACACACCCACATCGAACCACACCCCCAAGACCCTAATCTAATTCTTCTTAATGAGCAGCAGAAAAAACGTTGAATCGGTGTTCAGCCCCCCCCCCCTTAATTAATAATAAAAAGTTACATTGTTACTTTTTATTATTAATCAGGAATTTAGGATGTTCTTAAATCTTCTATCTTAGCGTTAAAAATGGACTTGTAGCTGTTTGACCCGATTGTCCGTATTGTGCTGATCCCATCCCTGAACCAGTATGACTTACTACGCTGTGTTGTCTCTTCTCTGTGTAGACTGAGTGTGGCTGTCAGTTCACCTCTAAACTGGAAGGGATGTTCAGAGACATGAGCATCTCCAACACCACCATGGACGAGTTCKGACAACACCTACAGTCCACGGGGGTAAGACGGTGTTGCACTACTGTACCTCTCCGCTCACAACACACACCTGATCGTACACCTTTCTAAACACTCACACCTGGTAGTACACAGGCATCACTCAAAAACACACCTTAACAGTTCACAGGTTTAAGATATGATACCCTGGACCCCTTTTGTGTCTTGGTTTTTGTTTTCATTTTGTGACCGTGTCTGCTGTTTCCTCCAGGTGTCTCTAGGGGGGGTCGACCTCACCGTAAGAGTACTCACCACTGGCTATTGGCCCACGCAGTCGGCCACGCCCAAGTGCACCATCCCCCCCTCCCCCAGACATGCCTTTGAGGTCTTTAGAAGGTAGGATTCATTCTCTTTTTGCTGTTTTTCCACCTTCAATTACAACGATACAATAAATTGCATTACAGGCACCTCTTTAATGCAACTACTAGATAAACCAACTCCTTGGTTGATGAAAAGTATAGTTTGTAACCAGTTATTTACCTCCCCCTGCAGGTTCTACTTGGCCAAACACAGCGGCAGACAGTTGACACTCCAGCACCACATGGGCTCAGCAGACCTCAATGCCACCTTTCACGGTCTCATCAAGAAGGTGAAGGGCCCTGCCTGCCACAAATGGATGGAGGGGCTAGCTTTCCTAAATGGCAATTCTCAACTTTTATTACCCTGTCTCACTTTCTCTTCGTCTCTCCCTTTTCTACCTGCCTACCGCTTCAGGAGGATGGTTCGGAGGTAGGAGTGGGAGGAGCACAGGTGACGGGCTCGAACACCAGGAAACACATACTGCAGGTCTCTACTTTCCAGATGACCATCCTCATGCTCTTCAACAACAGAGAAGAGTCCACCTTCGAGGTAAGAGCCAGACACTTGTATAGGCTTGTCAGTCTCAATCACATGGACGTGTTAGACATCAGATAAATGCAGTCTTCTATTTCTTCTCCCGTTCATCGTCTTCTCCCGTATATTGTTTTACTCTGCTTCCCTTTTATTTCTCATCCTTCCCCTTTCTGCTCCCTCCCGTCCCCACTGTAGGAGATCCAGCAGGAGACGGACATCCCGGAGAGGGAGCTGGTGCGAGCGCTGCAGTCGCTGGCCTGCGGGAAGCCCACCCAGCGCGTCCTCACCAAGGAGCCCAAGTCCAAGGAGATCGAGAACGGCCACGTGTTTACAGTCAACGATCAGTTTACCTCCAAGCTGCACAGAGTCAAAATACAGACAGGTGTGTAGTCTGGGCCTTAGATGTTGATCTATATTCTGTCTGTTATTCTAATGAGATTGAATTGATTAAACTGAAAACTACCCGGCCGTATCACATTGGTTTCCCACTCTGGTTTGGGGAGCGAAAGGCTTTTGTGGCTGCAGTTAGGGTCAACTTCTTAGCTATTGCTCATTTAACCTCTGGGCATGTTGACCTTTGACTTTGCCCTGATGACCTGTACTGAACATTTCTTTCCCTCCCTCCCTCCAGTCGCTGCTAAGCAGGGGGAGTCTGACCCTGAGAGAAAAGAGACGCGGCAGAAGGTAGACGACGACAGGAAGCACGAAATTGAAGCAGCCATCGTCCGCATCATGAAGTCCAGGAAGAAGATGCAGCACAATGTCCTGGTAGCAGAGGTGGGTGTGGCCTTGACGTGTTTGTAGTGGTGGTGGGCGTGGCCTTTAGGTCCTGGTATCGGAGGTGGGTTTATTTTGATCCACATTAGCTGAATAAGCAGCAGCTATTCTTCCTGGGGTCCTCACAAAACATAGAACATGACAAAATACAGAACACTAATAGACATAAACAGCAACACAAATCTTAAACTAAGAACAAAGGTCTTCACATTTTGGTAGCAAAGGTGGGTGTGGTCTTAACTTCCTGGGCTAAAAAACTAGCTCAATGGAGAATATACATTAAATGTTTAGTCCCGGATTAAGCCTAATCTGTTCTGGGAAAACCGCCCCGCAGGGTCTGCACAGAACTCTGCCTTTGGCTTTACTTCTCGACTCTGAGCCAGGTGTGGAAGAGACACTTTATAAATATATATTTTTTTTTTAAACTCTGGATTTGAGGCAATTTGATTGAATATTAGATTTAGTTTCTCAGCTCATTTTTATGAATGTGGAAGTTGCATCCTGGAGTATTTCAGTAAGTACTTTGAGGCGATTCTTTTGAGCACAAGTACCAACTTAATCATGTTATGATTTCTAATTTCTCAGAAGTTTGATTGTGCTGAAATGTCCTGTACTATCTTTTGAGCCAGAGAAATGATAGTGTAGTGTCTAATAGTGCTATTGTACTTCCTCTCTCCCCAGGTAACCCAGCAGCTGCGGGCCCGGTTCCTCCCCAGCCCCGTGGTCATTAAGAAGCGCATTGAAGGACTTATAGAGAGAGAATACTTGGCACGGACGCCCGAGGACCGCAAAGTCTACACCTACGTTGCATAAGTGGAGGAGAGGAGCATTGTGGATAAGGAGAGATGGAGGGGTGTTTTTTTGGACTGTTGTTCGCATGGACTGGGAAGTTCCTTTTAAAAGAAATGCTGGGAAGCTGACTCCTCCCTTTACTAAAAATAAAAAAAGTAAATGGCAAAAAAAAGTACAAACAAAATCCATGAAGCCTTGTAGATTTTAAAAATCAGGCCCACTACTCTTCTTACTCCCTGTGAGAACTTCAACATGTATGGATTCCAGCTTCAGGCTTTTCACTGTTTTACCCTTGTAGAGATCAACCTTAAAGAATCCCTTGGGAAAGATGTGAATGCACCACATTATTTTTGTTTTCAATACTGTATAAAAATTAGAAAATGAAATATTAAAAACAAAAACGGCAAATGTGGATTGCTACAAAAATCAATAAAAAATATTGAATATTGAGGCTTTATTACCCACTTTGGGTAATTATTACCCACTAATTTTATCCAGATCCTTCAGGCTAGCTACAAAATCGTTGCATTTTTAAGCGTGTGTCCTGAAAGATTCAGACCGATACATAATCTGGGTTCAAGTCCAAGTTCTTTATTACCAACGAAAGACATTGAGGACAGGTTAGGGATACTTAAGAGTCAAATGAGAAACCATGAATACTATGATTTGTAACTTTCAAACTGTAGCGTCAGAATGAGCTACCTACCTCAAGGTCTATGGTCACATACTGAACCTTTAAACTATAAATAGTAGTTTTCACTAAGGGTCGATGTACATTGACATCAATGCACGACAAGTGGAAGTTAGGAATTCTAAGAGCTGAATCAATTAGAATTGGTTAGATAAGAAAGTTTATCAAAGTGGTTGTTTGGTTACATTGGGGTTGCAGCTTGAGACTGGATAAATACTCTTATGGTGCTGGTGGGTCACAAGACCTTTCAATAAGTTGGGTCAAAACTGGGTTGTGTGTCGGTGCGAGGCTGCTTTGCAGCCTGGGCCAAGATCTCCAGCTGGGTCATAAAGGACCGGACCTCCTCGGGGGAACTGTGGGTCCAGGCCAGGGGCAGGTGGGCCGGGACCGCCCGCCGATCTGAGAAAAATCACACCCAGCCCATTAGTGTTACAGTGTGCACTGACTGCTGCAGGGAATGCATTGTCATTTTCTGCTCAGCCCTAGTTGATTAAATGCAAGTCAATTTAATGAAACATTTTAGGGGATCCCCACTGGTACTAAAACACACTGGTGTTAAAAAACACACCTTGGAAGAACTTTCCGCTGCGTGTTTTGCTAGCAGCACGGGTCAGTGCCAGCCACACCACAGTGTCAGCTCCCTGCTCTGCACTACGCAGCCTTTCCCCCATCATCTGGTGGAACTGAGGCATAGATGTAGAAACCGCTGGGGGGGGGGGGGGAAATGTCCTCTGACTGCACCAATTAACTAACAATCTTATGTTTACAATCAATATTTGCAATTCACAGCACATTACTCAATCTGTATAAAAGTATCTTCAATCAGTGTCTACCCTAATATACGGTACATGATTCAATGTGTCTGTACACATTATTTTGGGTGTGATTTCTATCTGTATCTATCCCCCTGACCTCCCCATGGTACCTGGTCTCTATCCCACTGACCTCCCCGGTCTGTCTATCCCCCTTTTCTCCCCATGGTACCTGGTCTGTCTATCCCCTTGTCTCCCCGTGGTCTATCTGTATCTATCCCCCTGTCTCCCCATGGTACCTGGTCTGTCTATCCCCCTGTCTCCCCGTGGTCTATCTGTATCTATCCCCCTGTCTCCCCATGGTACCTGGTCTGTCTATCCCCCTGTCTCCCCATGGTACCTGGTCTGTCTATCCCCCTGTCTCCCCGTGGTCTATCTGTATCTATCCCCCTGTCTCCCCATGGTACCTGGTGTGTCGGCCCATCCAGGGTGCATGACGGAGAAGTGGATGGCTGGGTGGTGTTTGGCCCATTGTTCTGTCAGCACCACCTGCTGTCTCTACAGGGGACAACAATATAATATGTGCTAATTTAGCAGATGCTTTTATCCAAAGCGATTTACAGTCATGCATGCGTACATTTTTCATATGGGTGGCCCCGGGAATCTAATCCACAATCCTGGCGTTGCAAGAGCCATTCTTTACTTACTGAGCCAAACAGTTGGCAGAGCAGCACACTGACACTCACTAAAGGGATCATATCACACAGGTATCTAACATATACATGCAATACAATCTTAATGTGTGCTGTACAACACTACACAGCCATGCAACCCCAGGCAAGGTATCCTACCACAGTGGAGGCAGCTGAGGGGAGGATGGCTCATCATAATGGCTGAAACGGAGCGAATGGCATCAAAGACATGGAAACCATGTTTGATACCATTCCATTAATTGTGCTCCAGCCATTACCACGAGTCCCCCCCCCCCAAATAAGTTCACAACAACCTCCTGTGCCCCCCTACCGTCGTTGGAACCCTGTTCTCCTCTCCTACCTTATTCTGGGCGTAGACCATGGTGCCGTCAAAGGAACCTTTTGCAGACTGGAGGTCATCAGGTTGGAGTTTCTGGACCAGCATGCCCCCTGATGTTACTGTTATCTGGGAGGACAGGGGGGGTGAGAGGGTGGTCGTCACTAGATGGCTATGCCAGAATGGACAAAAGAGACAATGTTGCAGGATATTGGCCAACATTGACAGATATTTATTTTTATTGTAGAAACTCCCACGCCGTCTCCCCACGCAATATCCAGACCATTGGTTTGGTTGTAAATTAGAGTATCTATCCATCCGTGTGTGCATATACCCACCACCCTCGCATCCCTGCTCTTCTGAAGTAGTGGAATGAGGCTCTGGGTGAGAAGATACACTCCTAAATGGAAGGGAGGAGAGGAGGAAAAAAAGAGAATTATACCTCTACAACTCATTGATCACCCTGTATAGACAGTAAGTCTTACCCAGTGTGTTGGTGGCAAAGTTCTTCTCCAGACCATCATCGTTCACCTCTCTCTTGTTCATCATACACCCAGCATTATTAATCTGAGCCAACACAGAGAAAAAGCATAACCCACTCAATAACTCCTTAATTAATATTCACTCTTATTCTCAACACACTCAATGCTCCATAATGGAGTTTAGCAAAAAACGATTAAAAAAGTGGAAGAGGGAAGAGAAAAAGTCTGTGGTGCCTACCAACACATTGAGGGAGGGGTATTGCATCTTAAAGGACTCAGCAAACTCACACACCTTGTGTGTCTCGGACATATCCAGATGGTGAACGTATACTTCCTGGAGTGAAAAGTAATACAATAAACCTTCGCAGTATGACAAGATGTTGTTCATTATACTGTAATATAGCTGAGTTTGACACAAACACACATGTGCATGCACACACACACACCAGTGGCATATCCAGGGGCTGGACACAGCCCCCCCTGAAATCTGATTAGACACTCTAGTGGCCACACCAGAAATTCTGTGATCTGATAGGTCGTCTCTGAATATATTAATCATTTTGACCAAGACGTGCACCGACAGCAAAACTCAATCTCATTGGAGAAAGCATCCGAGCGGGCGAAACAGCGCCCCACTGGCTTAGAGGAAAAATTCTTATTTACAATGACAACCTACACCGGCCGAACCCGGACGACGCCGGGCCAGTTGTGCGCCGCATTATGGGACTCCCAATCACGGCCAGTTGTGATACAGCCTGGATTCGAACCAGGCTGTCTAGTGACGCCTCTAGCACTTGAGATGCAGTGCCTTAGAGCGCTGCGCCACTCAGGAGTCCTAATTTAATGTGTTGAATAATCATAATTGTATTTTTTAAAATCCACCTTGCATCAATGAAGGTTCAAAATGTTTTCGCCCCCTGAAACTGGGTCTGTGCCCAACCTTGGCCACCCCATTTAAAATGTTTTGGACACGCCACTGATGCGCACACACACGTCAAGCTTACTGTGTTTCCTGTCTCCCTGACAATATCTTCTTTGGCCTTCTCAGCTCTCTCCTTGTTCCTGCATAACATGTGGACTGTACCACCTGGCAAACCAAAGAGGGAATGTTGGTAAAACAGAATCATGATTCTTCTGTATGACAGCATTACACAGTGCAAGGGTGGTGGAGTTGCCTTCCTGACCAATCTCTGGTTCCGTACCTTTCTTAGCTATAGCCATGGCAGTGGCTTTCCCTATGCCACTGTTAGCTCCTGTTATTATGAAGGACCTTCCTACCACAGCCACATCCAGCTCCTTGGCCACAAAATGTTTAGCTGCTTGCTCATAGCCACTCCTGTTGGGAAACACAACACACCAATCAATCAATTAATGAACCAATCCGTCTAATGCAACAATGCCATCGCATTGTATGTCGAAGTAGACATACCTCTTCTTTGCAATGACATAAAAACCCAAAGAGCAAGTTTGAAGTCAGGATTCTTCCGTCAGCTCTTATAAAAACTAATCAGCTGTTGGGGTGACTGAAGGAGAATGCGACCTCAAATGACAAGACACTTCATCTGTCAATGGGACTATTGTAATGCGAGTGAAAAGAGGGGTTGTGTGTGTGGCTGGTAGTGCCATACAGTGATCTACATTTGCATATGGCCTACTGTAACAGTAAGAGTAATATCCTTGCAGATGATGATCAAATAGACAAATATTTGATCGTTATTATAAACCAGGAGCAGCATAGAATACTCTGAGACATGGGTACTTGCAAACAGTGTCTCCACCAACTACCTTCTCATATACCCACAAAAACAAAAAAACACCTTCAAAAAACTACTTTCTCATATCCCTAAAAAAGCCAAATGCAACAGATTTATGTTGTTTTGCAATTCACTGACCTTGTGTATTCGTGAATTCCTTTGAGAAACCAGACGATGTTGCGATAGAAAGACATTGCTTTTCATGATCAAGTGCTCTCTCCTCCGAAGCCTGTTGAGTTGTGGCCGGTTTACCAAGCCCACTGTAGCATGGACTGTGACAGACAAGCGTCACGTGTGCCTACTACTTCATTTCAGAGTTTAGTGTTGCCCTCTCTAGTCTGTTCTGAGAACAACAACTGCACCAGCCTACAAAACACTTTGTCAGATGACACAATCGTTCGTTGATTATTTTGTCTACTTTTGTAAAAGGGATAGGCCTATGTCTGCTCTGCCCATGATCAGTACTAAAACAAAAAAGCTCAATCAAATCAAATGTATTTATATAGCCCTTCTTACATCAGCTGATATCTCAAAGTGCTGTACAGAAACCCAGCCTTAAACCCCAAACAGCAAGCAATGCAGGTGTAGAAGCACGGTGGCTAGGAAATACTCCCTAGAAAGGCCAAAACTTAGGAAGAAACCTAGAGAGGAACCAGGCTATGAGGGGTGGCCAGTCCTCTTCTGGCTGTGCCGAGTGGAGATTATAAGAAAGAGGAGTCACATTGAGGGAGGGGTATTGCATCTTAAAGGACTCAGCAAACTCACACACCTTGTGTGTCTCGGACATATCCAGATGGTGAACGTATACTTCCTGGAGTGAAAGTAATACAATAAACCTTCGAGTATGACAAAGATGTTGTTCATTATACTGTAATTGCTGAGTTTGACACAAACACACATGTGCATGCACACACACCACCAGTGGCATATCCAGGGGCTGGACACAGCCCCCTGAAATCTGATTGACACTCTAGTGGCCACACCAGAAATTCTGTGATCTGATAGGTCGTCTCTGAATATATTAATAATTTTGACCAAGACGTGCACGACAGCAAAACTCAATCTCATTGGAGAAAGCATCGAGCGGGCGAAACAGCGCCCATGGGCTTAGAGGAAAAATTCTTATTTACAATGACAACCTACACCGGCGAACCCGGACGACGCCGGGCCAGTTGTGCGCCGCCATTATGGGACTCCAATCACGGCCAGTTGTGATCCAGCCTGGGATTCGAACCAGGCTGTCTAGTGACGCCTCTAGCACTTGAGATCAGTTGCCTTAGAGCGCTGCGCCACTCAGGAGTCCTAATTTAATGTGTTTGAATAATCATAATTGTATTTTTTAAAATCCACCTTGCATCAATGAAGGTTAAAATGTTTTCGCCCCTGAAACTGGGTCTGTGCCCAACCTTGGCCACCCATTTAAAATGTTTTGGACACGCACTGATGCGCCACACATACGTCAAGCTTACTGTGTTTCCTGTCTCCCTGACAATATCTTCTTTGGCCTTCTCAGTTCTCCTTGTTCCTGCATAACATGTGGACTGTACCACTGGCAAACCAAAGAGGGAATGTTGGTAAAACAGAATCATGATTCTTCTGTATGACAGCATTACACAGTGCAAGGGTGGTGGAGTTGCCTTCTGACCAATCTCTGGTTCCGTACCTTTCTTAGCTATAGCCATGGCAGTGGCTTTCCTATGCCACTGTTAGCTCCTGTATTATGAAGGACCTTCCATACACAGCCCACATCCAGCTCCTTGGCCACAAAATGTTTAGCTGCTTGCTCATAGCACTCCTGTTGGGAAACACACACACCAATCAATCAATTATGAACCAATCCGTCTAATGCAACAATGCCATCGCATTGTATGTCGAAGTAGACATACTCTTCTTTGCAATGACATAAAAACCCAAAGAGCAAGTTTGAAGTCAGGATTCTTCCGTCAGCTCTTTAAAAACTAATCAGCTGTTGGGTGACTGAAGGAGAATGCGACCTCAAATGACAAGACACTTCATCTGTCAATGGGACTATTGTAATGCGAGTGAAAAGAGGGGTTGTGGTGTGTGGCTGGTAGTGCCATACAGTGATCTACATTTGCATATGGCCTACTGTAACGTAAGAGTAATATCTTGCAGATGATGATCAATAGACAAATATTTGATCGTTATTATAAACCAGGAGCAGCATAGAATACTCTGAGACATGGGTACTTGCAAACAGTGTCTCCACCAACTACCTTCTCATATACCCACAAAAACAAAAAACACCTTCAAAAAACTACTTTCTCATATCCCTAAAAAAGCCAAATGCAACAGATTTATGTTTGTTTGCAATTCACTGACCTTGTGTATTCGTGAATTCCTTTGAGAAACCAGACGATGTTGCGATAGAAAGACATTGCTTTTCATGATCAGGTGCTCTCTCTTCCGAAGCCTGTTGAGTTGTGGCCGGTTTACCAAGCCACTGTAGCAGTGGACTGTGACAGACAAGCGTCACGTGTGCCTACTACTTCATTTCGAGTTTAGTGTTGCCCTCTCTAGTCTGTTCTGAGAAAACAACTGCACCAGCCTACAAACACTTTTGTCAGATGACACAATCGTTGTTGATTATTTTGTCTACTTTTGTAAAGGGATGGCCTATGTCTGCTCTGCCCATGATCAGTACTAAAAACAAAAAAGCTCAATCAAATCAAATGTATTTATATAGCCCTTCTTACATCAGCTGATATCTCAAAGTGCTGTACAGAAACCCAGCCTTAAACCCAAACAGCAAGCAATGCAGGTGTAGAAGCACGGTGGCTAGGAAATACTCCCTAGAAAGGCCAAAACTTAGGAAGAAACCTAGAGAGGAACCAGGCTATGAGGGGTGGCCAGTCCTCTTCTGGCTGTGCGAGTGGAGATTATAACAAGAACATGGCCAAGATGTTCAAATGTTCATAAATGACAGCTGGTCAAATATAATAATCACAGTAATTGTCGAGGGTGCAACAAGGCAGCACCTCAGGAGTAAATGTCAGTTGGCTTTTCATAGCCGATCATAAAGAGTATTCTACCGCTCCTGCTGTCTCTAGAGAGTTGAAAACAGCAGGTCTGGAACAGCAGGGTTCCATAGCCGCAGGCAGAACAGTTGAAACTGGAGCGCAGCACGGCCAGGTGGACTGGGGACAGCAAGGAGTCATCATGCCAGGTAGTCCTGAGGCATGGTCCTAGGTCTCAGGTCCTCCGAGAGAGAGAAGAAAGAAAGAGAGAAAGAAAGAGAAAATTAGAGAGAGCATACTTAAATTCACACAGGCCACCGGATAAGACAGGAGAATACTCCAGATATAACAGACTGCCCTAGCCCTCCGACACATAAACTACTGCAGCATAAATACTGGAGGCTGAGACAGGAGGTTCAGGAGACACTGTGCCCCCATCCGATAATTACCCCTGGACAGGGCAAACCGGCAGGATAATAACACCCACTTTGCCAAAGCACAGCCCACACCACTAGAGGGATAACTTCAACCACCACTTACCATCCTGAGACAAGGCCGAGTATAGCCCACAAAGCTCTGCCACGGCACGCCTCCGCCACGGAGCTAGTTTCTTATGACAAATGTTTTTAGTTTTTAGGGGTGCAACTCCATCTAGGGTATTGCGAAGGTTAAATTGAGTTCCTCAGTTAGGTAGTTAAACTGATTTTTGTCCTCTGACGTCCTTTGGTAGGCAGAGTGAGTCTGGAGGGCATCAAGGATCTTTGGGTTGTCTGAGAATTTAATAGGCACGACTTTTGGTGCTACCTTGGTTGGGGGTCTGAGGCAGATATTTGTTGTGTTGCAAACGTAATATAAAATGGTGGGTCCGATGGTCCAAGGATTATGAGAAAAAATATTTAAGATCCACTAACTTTATTCAGTGGGACAAAACTAGGTCGAGTATGAATGTGACAGTGAGTAGGTCAGAGACATGTTGGAGCACAACACTG
>NC_036859.1:2225317-2264736 GCF_002910315.2 Salvelinus sp. IW2-2015 | reverse complement strand
CAGAACATGGCCAAGATGTTCAAATGTTCATAAATGACCAGCATGGTCAATAATAATAATCACAGTAATTGTCGAGGGTGCAACAAGGCAGCACCTCAGGAGTAATGTCAGTTGGCTTTTCATAGCCGATCATTAAGAAGTACTTCTACCGCTCCTGCTGTCTCTAGAGAGTTGAAAACAGCAGGTCTGGAACAGCAGGGTTCCATAGCCGCAGGCAGAACAGTTGAAACTGGAGCAGCAGCACGGCCAGGTGACTGGGGACAGCAAGGAGTCATCATGCCAGGTAGTCCTGAGGCATGGTCCTAGGTCTCAGGTCCTCCGAGAGAGAGAAGAAAGAAAGAGAGAAAGAAAGAGAAAATTAGAGAGAGCGCATACTTAAATTCACACAGGACACCGGATAAGACAGGAGAAATACTCCAGATATAACAGGACTGACCCTAGCCCTCCGACACATAAACTACTGCAGCATAAATACTGGAGGCTGAGACAGGAGGTTCAGGAGACACTGTGGCCCATCCGATAATTACCCCTGGACAGGGCCAAAACCGGCAGGATATAACCCCACCCACTTTGCCAAAGCACAGCCCACACCACTAGAGGGATAACTTCAACCACCAACTTACCATCCTGAGACAAGGCCGAGTATAGCCCACAAAGATCTCCGCCACGGCACGCCTCCCACGGAGCTAGTTTCTTATGACAAATGTTTTTAGTTTTTAGGGGTGCAACTCCATCTAGGGTATTGCGCAAGGTTAAATTGAGTTCCTCAGTTAGGTAGTTAAACTGATTTTGTCCTCTGACGTCCTTTGGTAGGCAGAGTGAGTCTGGAAGGGCATCAAGGAATCTTTGGGTTGTCTGAGAATTTAATAGCACGACTTTTGGGCAGTCGATGATGGCTCCGAAAGCCTTTTGGAGTGGGTCTGTGGACTTTTCCATGTGAATATTAAAATAACCAAAAATTAGAATATTATCTGCTATGACTACAAGGTCCGATAGGAATTCAGGGAACTCAGTGAGGAACGCTGTATATGGCCCAGGAGGCCTGTAAACAGTAGCTATAAAAAGTGATTGAGTAGGCTGCATAGATTTCATGACTAGAAGCTCAAAAAACTAAAACGTAGTTGTTTTTTTGTAAATTGAAATTTGCTATCGTAAATGTTAGCAACACCTCCGCCTTTGCGGGATGCACGGGGGATATGGTCACTAGTGTAACCAGGAGATGAGGCCTCATTTAACACAGTAAATTCATCAGGCTTAAACCATGTTTCAGTCAGGCCAATCACATCAAGATTATGATCAGTGATTAGTTCATTGACTATAACTGCCTTTGAAGTGAGGGATCTAACATTAAGTAGCCCTATTTTGAGATGTGAGGTATCACGATCTKTTTCAATAATGGCAGGAATGGAGGAGGTCTTTATTCTAGTGAGATTGCTKAYGCGAACACCGCCATGTTTAGTTTTGCCCAACCTAYGTCGAGGCACAGACACGGTCTCAATGGGGATAGCTGAGCTGACTACACTGACTGTGCTAGTGGCAGATTCCACTAAGCTGGCAGGCTGGCTAACAGCCTGCTGCCTGGCCTGCACCCTATTTCATTGTGGAGCTAGAGGAGTTAGAGCCCTGTCTATGTTGGTAGATAAGATGAGAGCACCCCTCCAGCTAGGATGGAGTCCGTCACTCCTCAACAGGCCAGGCTTGGTCCTGTTTGTGGGTCAGTCCCAGAAAGAGAGACAATTATCTACAAATTCTATCTTTTGGGAGGGGCAGAAAACAGTTTTCAACCAGCGATTGAGTTGTGAGACTCTGCTGTAGAGCTCATCACTCCCCCTAACTGGGAGGGGGCCAGAGACAATTACTCGATGCCGACACATCTTTCTAGCTGATTTACACGCTGAAGCTATGTTGCGCTTGGTGACCTCTGACTGTTTCATCCTAACATCGTTGGTGCCGACGTGGATAACAATATCTCTATACTCTACACTCGCCAGTTTTAGCTTTAGCCAGCACCATCTTCAGATTAGCCTTAACGTCGGTAGCCCTGCCCCCTGGTAAACAGTGTATGATCGCTGGATGATTCGTTTTAAGGCTAATACTGCGGGTAATGGAGTCGCCAATGACTAGGGTTTTCAATTTGTCAGAGCCAATGGTGGGAAGCTTCGGCGTCTCATACCCCGTAACGGGAGGAGTAGTGACCATAGAAGGCTCGGCCTCAGACTCCGACTCGCTGCTTAATGGGGAAAACCGGTTGAAAGTTTCTGTCGGCTGAATGAGCGACACCGGATGAGCATTCCTACAGCATTTCCCTCCAGAAGCCATGAGAAAGTTGTCCGGCTGCGTACAACTTTCTGCATACTAACCTCAGTAGCCACACTGGCAATGTAATTTTAAACACTTTTAATTTAGCACATTTTGCATCCGTAGGCTACAAGCCTAGTACAGTAGTCACCTCAGATGTGATCAAAGGTGCTGTATAACTTCCGAACAGGTGTAATGCTGACAACCAATCCAGAGGCAGATAATTGGTGACGTGGCCTCCACAGGTCTATTCCTACAGGGAAGAGGAGTTGTTCTGTTTTTCTTTCCTCAGGTCGAAGACAGCGTCCAGGGTGGAACGACGACAGCTATGCGCTCTTCGAGTTGTCTGACCCGCTGTGCGAGGGTGAAGTTATTTGACTAACTTTTAGTAATCATTAACGACTGGAATTTGACTCAAACTATCCTCAAAATGGTGAGTTCGTTTTCAGGTACAAGACCCGTTGTTCTAATTTAGTGATGATTCAGAATATTCCGACAGTCCACTGGACTACACCTGTCGCTACCACAAGGTGATTGTGTCTGACTCAATTTAAACTGTATACCGGATTGGTATTTGTAACTCATCGTTTGCCCTCTCTATACACTATAATTATCTTGACACAATTGTGTAGTTTATTTCTAAATGTTAGGTGTGTTTTGAATGGGTAAAGTATTTCTGCTGAAGCGACAGTTGGAAGTAAGTTGTATTTCCTCGAACTGCACTCCTCTGCGGAACAGGTTTCGTCGCTTGGCTGGTGACTGCAGCCATGGTGACAGTTGAAACCTGGTTCAGGCAGGTGTATTTGCCTATACAGGCTTAGGCGTCACCCAGGTAGCAAAAATAGGTGTTTTTTTAGGTGTTGGATTGGTTGTCTAAACATTCTGAATGTATTCAGATACGCGTTCGGTTTTGGTTAAAGTGTAGGGGACAGATTACGTTTTGTAAACTTTTGTCATAGGTGTCATCAACGTTTGGTTAACGTTTATAGTAGGTGTATTTTACGACGTTGGTTGGGTTTCAAACGTCCAACGTTGACCATTGTTTAACAAAAGTTGGTAATAGGTGTTATATGCGACCATGGCTTCAACTAATAAAGACAGGAAATGTCATATATATATATAACCAGCAAGGAAATACAATATAAAACTGTTAATGACTAACTATAATTGGATTGGTAATAATTTACATGACTGAAAAGGGAACTTACAGATAACATTTTATTTATTTAACCAATAAGGAAATACAATATAAAACTGTTAATTACTAACTATTGATGAATTATAATTGGATTAGCTGATTCAGGCTGATTTGAGGTAGTATGTAGATATGGTTAAAGTGACTATGCATATATGATGAACAGAGAGTAGCAGTAGCGTAAAAGAGGGGGTGGTGGGTGGGACACAATGCAGACAGCCCGGTTAGCCCATGTGCGGGAGCACTGGTTGGTCGGCCCAATTGAGGTAGTATGTACATGAATGTATAGGTAAAGTGACTATGCATATATGATAAACAGAGTAGCAGCAGTGTAAAAAGAGGGGTTGGGGGGGGGGGACTGGGGGGACTGGGGCACACAATGCAAATAGTCCGGGTAACCATTTGATTACCTGTTCAGGAGTCTTATGGCTTGGGGGTAAAAACTGTTGAGAAGCCTTTTTGTCCTAGACTTGGCACTCCGGTACCGCTTGCCATGCGGTAGTAGAGAGAACAGTCTATGGCTGGGGTCTTTGACAATTTTTAGGGCCTTCCTCTGACACCGCCTGGTGTAGAGGTCCTGGATGACAGACAGTTTAGCCCCAGTGATATACTGGGCCGTACGCACTACCCTCTGTTGTGCCTTGCGGTCAGAGGCTGAGCAATTGCCGGACCAGGCAGTGATGCAACCAGTCAGGATGCTCTCGATGTTGCAGCTGTAGAACCTTTTGAGGATCTCAGGACTCATGCCAAATCTTTTTAGTTTCCCGAGGGGGAATAGACTTTGTCGTGCCCTCTTCACGACTGTCTTGGTGTGTTTGGACCATTCTAGTTTGTTGTTGATGTGGACACCAAGGAACTTTAAGTTACCTAGCATTAGTGTTGAAGTAAACAAACATGGCTGTACCCATGAAGTAGACCCTTCGACAGTTTAATAGGTTGTATAGTTAATAATGTATAGTTAGGCATAGCTACTGCTGTTTCTTTGCTCATGTTTTGCTTCATAGATTACTACGGTATTTAGCTAGACTAGGCTAAACATCCAGCTGTTGTATTAGCGAGCTACGACGGAGTCGATCATACAAAATAATTATTCCGAGAAATTACAATGAACATTTTCATGTAAGTAAAACACTTGTTGCGTACTGTTAATGAACACAAAATATCTGATGAACTCCACCTGTCCTTCCTTTGATCGGTATTTGTTGCCCCCCCTCTTTGTGGCATCTGCTGCAGACCTCTGAATGAGATTGAAACGCATCATAATTCTGTTTAATTAGTAGTAAAGCAGCACAATATGGTATTATACTGTAGGTCTAGGACAAGGAGGCCAATGGGTTTTGGGTAAATAGATGCTGGTTGTCTTCTGATCTATAAGTAAAGAAGGTTCTACTAGGGTGTCCGGTGTAAATGTGCATCGACTTGTTGTGACACTTAAGAGTTAGATCTTTGAATGGCAACTTTTTTTCTCCCTTTCATACTGAACTGTGACCACAGTCTGCTGGTCCCAATGTGCCCTATCAGCCTCCACAGTCTTCCCCACTGTGTTGAACCCATACTGAGATAGGATGTCGAGTAATTAAGAATTTAATTAGGACTGGCCACCCAGAAGAGGCCTGGCCACCCCTCATAGCCTGGTTCCTCTCTAGGTTTCTTCCTAGGTTTTGGCCTTTCTAGGGAGTTTTTCCTAGCCACCGTGCTTCTACACCTGCATTGCTTGCTGTTTGGGGTTTTAGGCTGGGTTTCTGTACAGCACTTTGAGATATCAGCTGATGTAAGAAGGGCTATATAAATAAATTGGATTTGGTATGTCTGACAGAACCAATGAAAAATGTGACCTACAGTAGTAGCCCTATAATACTTTGTCGGCCTGTGTTTATCTTTTTGTGTTGAAGTACCTCCTGTGAGAGCATACCAACTGTTTGCGAAAATTCTCTTCTGTTGACATCCGCTTACACAGAGGCTTCAGTCAGGTCAGCCACAGAGTCTAACGGTGATGGGAGAATGTCGAGGTCCTCAGCTATGGTCGATGGCCTTGTAGCATTAAGGAGCCTCAGTTGCTCTCGCTGGTTCCCATGTATAACGTCTAGTTTCAGCAGTACCTGTGTCTGGAAGGCTTAACAAGACGACAACATTGATTAGAACGGAGACGCATAATTGTGTCCTGTACGAGCTGTTTTTTTGCAGAAAGGAGGGGGAGTTGCTATTTTGCCAAAAGCACTGTTAAATCACAGACCAAGACATCATTGCAATTATCTCCTGAGACTGAACAGCACTTGCGGATGCAGATTCCTTTTGTTGGAGACCTATGAGGATGGATAGGAGGTTTAGCGTAAAGCAATTCGTTCATTCTAAACGGTGCATTATGACATTTCAGAAAAACACACCGGTTTTGGTTGAGGGGAAAATAGAGGGATGTGTTGATACTGTTGGGTACTACTAAGAGAGGTTGACTGTACTGTAACAGATATGTAAAATTCTTACTGGATGCTACAGGTAACGCTAGTTCACCAGTTGTTGTTTTGCCTGGTAGGCTTGTATGAAGTTGTTGGATAAAGATTGGATAAACCTCTGGTATGTGAATTCAATATGCTATTAGTCAACACCAAAGATAAATGGACAGTGACGCACATTGTAGATCTCTACTTCTCCACCTCAGATTTGAAATGAATGTGACAGCTTAATTTGACGATACTCTATATACACTATATGGCCATAAGTATGTGGACACTTGGCCATCACACCTATATGAGCTTGTTGGACATCCCATTCCAAAACCATGGGCAGTAATATGGAGTTGGGCCCCCTTTTGTGGCTATGACAGCCGCCACTCTTCCGGGGAGGCTTTCCACAAGATTTTGGAGTGTGTCTGTGGGACACAGTCATGCTGGAACAGGAAAGGGCCTTCCCCAAACTGTTTCCACAAAGTTGGAAGCACCCAATTGTCTAAAATGTCTTTCTATCCTGTAGCATTAAAATGACCCTTCACTGGAGCTTAAAGGCTCAGCTGGATTTATGCACCTGTTAGCAATTGGTGTGGCTGAAACACCTGAACTCAATCATTAGTAGGGGTGTCCACATACTTTTGGACATATAGTGTATGTCACTGTCCAAAATGTTGGTAACTCTTTGTAGGCCTTTCCTTTTTGCGGGATATATTTTGGGTACTTACAAATCATAAGAAGCATGATTTATTTGGCATTGCATTGGGCAAAAATTCGGTTCGTTGTGAAATCATAAATATTTTTTTCCATACAAGACACGTTGTCCTGATATCTGGGCGGTAGGGGTAAACAAAGGTTTCTCTGGAAAGCAGGGTTCCATAAAGAACTCATCTATATCAGCTGTTTGGTACAGCTGGCTGGAGGAGGAAGACTCTTACGAAGAGTGAGTTACCAAGGGCTACAGCTGGTTCCTTGACTGGCTGGTTGGCAGGCTGTAACTGTAGGCAGAAAACAGAGATTGGCATGTTTCAATGCAAGGTGACTTGATCTAAGTTACGTCTAAGTTACGTTGAAACATCAGTGTCAGCGAACACACCCGGGGCTTGGCTTGAGAAATCCGAAGCAGCAGTAACTTACTTGGCAAAAGGAGAATGATGATCCGAGGGACACGAGGCAAGGGAGTAACGTTACGGCTGGTTAACTAGCAGAACGGTAAAGTCAGTGTTAATAAGCCTAGTTGACTCCTAACGTTAGTCAATTTAGCTAGCGTTACGTTAAGTGAGTCAACGGAGTTTGGTAAGCTAACGTTAACTTACTTAATGTTAGCTAGCTAACTTCAGGCATTCAGTTGTTTAATAATCGAACATCAATACTGATTACATAATCTAATGTTACATGTTATCACACATACAAATGACCCATTGACCCGACGACTTTACTGCAGTGAATTCGCTTAAGTGACGGTAAAAAAAAGAAGCGTATTTTTGGCACTCAGGTGGTCGCGCGTATCGGGTTTCCGCAAAAAGTACCAAATCCCTACCTATTGGCTATGTTGAAATGGGTTTCAAATACATTTATTTTGAAACGTTAATTTTGAAACTTTCTGATAACGTTTAGAAACATTGGCCAAGAGTTCCCCTTTCATTACGTGTCAAACAGTACCAAATCTCAACCTATTGGCAACTTTGGAATATGTTTCAAATATGTTTATTTAGGAATGTTGGGAGAAACATTGTTACGTTTGTTTTTGCAACACCAATATACAACCTGTCTCAATTTAAGTCCAATGTTGGTTCAGGTTCCAGGAACGTTTTGTGCTACTTGGGGGAGTAGCCTGTTTGGGACTCTGCACAAAGTATCTGCCGTGACCTTTCAATATCTTTTAATATACAGTATCTCTAAATGAAATTTTAGAAAGGTATGGCGTTTTCATTGTAGAAAACCTTGCTTTTCTGAGTAAACTTTTGGGTCTATATTATTTATGTAGCCTACACTGTCTGTCCTTCCTTGTCAAATTGAAGAATCCCTCAAAAGTCCCTGAAATATGAATATTTTACTTTGCCTTTCATTGACAACGATACACATCAGCAGTGCAAGGTTGAGAAAAAATATTTATTCTGAGAAATTAACTTGAACTGTATTTTGTATTCTGTATGTACTCTATGTTCTTGTCAGACCAAAGAATGGATCAAATGTCCCTGAATATAAATGGATTTGCTGGTGTTGCCACAGGTGGCTCACTTCAACAGTTGACAACAATACACATTGCCCAGATATTCAAGTCAACAATTGCAGGAAAATGAAACCAGAGAGCCTTTTGCCCTAGTCACTCAGATTCTAAAACAAAGATCACGTTGGACATCTAGCTGAACAAAGCAAGGAAATGTACTCTCTAAACAGTACGAATACATCTCCTCAACTCTTTTGGAAACAAAACCATAGACCCAACCTTTTGTTAGATGCTATCTGCTTACTTTTTAAAATGTTTTTTATTTAACTAGGCAAGTCAGTTTCAAGAAGAAATTCTTTTTTTACAATGAACTTCCCCTAACCCGGACGACGCTGGGCCAATTGTGCGCCGCCCTATCGAACTCCCGATCACGGCCGGTTGTGATACAGCCCGGGATCAAACCAGGGTCTGTAGTGACGCCTCTAGCACTGCTTACCTCCACCCCCCCCCCCTTCTTCTTTCATCTCAGGTTGAGGTACATTTTTATCCCTCCCCGTCTTTCCCTTTCTGTCTTTTTCTCAATTTGACTTCCCTTTGTATTGTTAGGTTAGTAAATTAACATCTTTACTGGACTGCCTCAAACAGAGCCTCGGGTGCCCTTTGCCCTCCTTTGTAAAAAAAAAAAAAAAAAAAAGGTGTTTTTTTTTACTTACTGAATTTTATTTTTGGTCTCTTCTCACTTGTAGCTTCAAATGCAACAAATTGTTTATCAAATTAGGTAACTTCTCAAACTCGTGAATCTTGGAAAAAGTCCTTTAGCCACCGCGAGTGAGGCAGTGCGTTGCTGCACTCGTCTTTGTCGCGTGCACGAGCTGTCCATCGGCACCGAGCGGTGAGTTTGAAATGAATACTGCCAGTAGTAGGTTCCTTTGGATTGCTAGCACGTGTTATCTCCCGGTCAGGGACAGGATATTAGCTAGGATATTTGACCGAGTATCCTAGCTAACTAGCTGATTCATCTAGCCTACATTAGAGATGATCAGATGATCTAGCACACCCCATTAGTATTTATAGGAATGATACTTCACTAATTCCCTTTTATCTTTGGTTTTAGCTTGCTTAGCCTACAATGTGTGATGACTGTGTTTTTGCAGAAAATTAAGGCCCATGATAAAACAAAGAATTTGGCTACAGGAGCAGTAGGAAAGTATGAATAGAATTGAAGAATGGGGGGGCAGCCTTACCAAAAGGTTTATGCATGGTGTTGATGGGGCTCCAGGGAAGAGCGAGTTAATACAGGGGGCCTTGTATACAGCTCGAGTCAGGCATCATTCGGTGACTCGCTGTGTGTCTGATTTTTCAGTTGAATACGCAGATTACTTTTATCCATATTCTTTTAAATAAACACAGATTCAGTCTGGCCCTACTCATAGATAACCACTATCTGACATGACAGGGTTGGTGTACTGCATGCTGTTATTGCTGAATTGTCAGTGTTTACTTGAAGGAAGGATGCATTCTCAAAATATTGGAACCCAGCATCCTTCCTGGCCTATTTCTCTTTCTCCTCTCTGTGCTCTCACTGCGGTCCTGTATGGCTCAGTTGGTATAGCATGGTTCTTGCAATGCCAGGATTGTGGGTTCGATTCCCTGGGCCACCCATACGTAAAATGTATGCAAGCGTGACTGTAGGTCGCTTTGGATAAAAGCATCTGCTAAATGGCATACGTTATTGTTGTATTACTAACCTTCTGGTGCATCTTGTCCTGTAGATGCATTTCCTGCTGCTCTTCAGTCGCCAAGGCAAGCTCCGCCTCCAGAAGTGGTTCACGCCCATCCCTGAGCGAGAGAAGAAGAAGATCGTCAGGGACATGACCACCATGGTGTTGGGACGGAAACCACGCTCCTGCAACTTCCTGCACTGGAAAGACCTGAAGATCGTCTACAAGAAGTGAGAAGGGGAGTGTACAGGAGGGAGGGGGAGGGGAGATGAATAGCAAGCGGTGTGCTCTCCTCTCCTAAGGTTGCTTATCAAAAGACTAAAGTGGCTTCCTTCTTCATATTCAATAATCTGAACTCTAACTGTATTGCTCTCTCACCCTCCCTCTCTCTCTCTCACCCTCCCTCTCTCTCTCTCCCCCTCCCTCTCTCTCTCTCACCCTCCCTCTCTCTCTCTCACCCTCCCTCTCTCTCTCTCACCCCCTCTCTCTCTCTCACCCGCTCTCGCTCTCTCGCTTTCTCTCTTGGTACGGTAGGTATGCCAGTCTGTATTTCTGCTGTGGTCTGGATGCTGAGGAGAATGAGCTGCTAGCCCTGGAGGTGCTGCATCGCTATGTGGAGCTGCTGGACAAGTACTTTGGCAACGTATGATTCTCTCACACAGCACTCTATTTGTTTCGATCTCTCTCTCTCTCCCCCTCCAATTTCCTCCCCCTATTTATCTTTTTCAACAAACTGCATTGCCTGCATAGTATGTATTTAACACCGTAAACTGATTTGTGCTAGACTCGACTCTACATCTTGAACCTTGGGTACTTTTTTCTTCCTCTCCCAAGGTATGTGAGCTGGACATAATCTTTAACTTTGAAAAGGCTTACTTCATCCTGGATGAGTTTCTGTTGGGGGGAGAGGTACAGGAGACGTCCAAACAGGTCGTATCCCGCTCCATCGAGGCCTCAGACATGCTACAGGAGGTGAGTGAGAGACCGCGCTCAAGGTAGATGTTGCCCATGACACAGATCTAGGATCAGTGTTTTCTACTTCCAATCTTAACTGAGACTATTTGGGGGAGAATTGCAAAAAACTAACCTTAGATCAGTGTCTAGAAGCAACATTGTAAACGCTTTATCTTACGGTCTGATATTGACCTGTTTTTTTTACATATGATTTGCCTGGTACAATTATTATAGTTACATAATTAACCTAATGTTTATTTAGGATTTAATGCACCATTTAGTAACAAGTAGTTACCAATTTTAATGAATTCGTTTAAAGTAGGTACTGAAAAGTACCTATTTTACCCTATAATTCCTTAGTAAAAACCTGATGAAAGTGGACTGTTGAAATGGTGTCAATGTCTCATGGGTTGAATGTGCTGTTGGCTGACTCCTGATGAGCTCTCTTCTCCTGTCTCATCGCTAATAGGCTTCCTTACATGACTCATATTAACTGGTTTACTTATGGCTCTATCCTCATTCTGTCTCTCTGTCGGTCTCTGTCTGTCATGAGCGACTGAACCAATTTAGATTCTTCTCGCTCTCTCGTTGCTGTACGTCTGCTTTGGCAGGGGCTGTCTACTCTCTGTACTATCCATCCAGCCTCTCTGTGGCGCTACAGGCACTAAGCGACACTGCATGGCCCTTTTTGGTTTTACTTAGGGATGGGTATTTGAAAACTCGTACTCGGCATGTTATTGTGAAATGGGGAGGGGGTTTGCGGTATGCTATTGGTCGTGCCAATTACTGGTTGTTCTGATACAACTGAAAAGGAAATGTTACATCATTTTACTGCACTTGACATAGTCCATAAACAATAAGTTAATCTTAGAATTTTACATTTTGTCAGCGCTTATAAATTCCACCTGCTAAATTGTTGCATTGTAAGT
Source organism: Salvelinus sp. IW2-2015 (assembly GCF_002910315.2). Lineage (NCBI taxonomy): Eukaryota > Metazoa > Chordata > Actinopteri > Salmoniformes > Salmonidae > Salvelinus > Salvelinus sp. IW2-2015. The sequence continues at coordinate 2,253,028 of NC_036859.1, read as the reverse complement.
GTTGAGTACTTTTATTTGACTATTAACAAACAAATACATACCTTGAATCGAGTACTCGCGCCCATCCCTAGTTTCACTATCTGCTTGCTTAGGAAATACAACTAACATTTTGATCCTAGTCTCTATTGCATGCTATCTGAACAGTTGCATCATCACTCATTTGATTCTTCATCACCTTCATCATCATTGCTTTAGGCTGAGGTTGACAACAGTGATTATGATCTGGAGCTTGGATGGCCTTGAATTTGGACAAAGGTTAGAGGCTAATGATTGTGATTATATTAGTAGCATAGTGCCGTGTGTAAACGTTCTATGCTTATGTCTTAATGGATGTGAGCTACATACAAAGATGTTATGTAGGTGTGATGGAATATTCATGACATTAAAACAAGGCTTGTTGATATGGAGATCACACAATGAATTTGTCCATCTCTCCTCTCCAGACCATGGAGGAATACATGAGCAAGCCTGCGTTCTGATACTGGAACCGGGGATCTACACACACAAGAAGGAATGTGGAATAGAGGACCTTTCCAGAACTGGAAGTCTTCCTACTCTACGGAATCCATGGAATTACGAGTTCTAGAATTCTATTTCTATGATGGAATCTGTCTGCTGAGGTGGGCAGGACATTTTATCCTGGATTGAGTGTTCTAAATACTGCTTTATTTTTCCTCGTAAGATAAGGATGAGACTTTAGCTGTTATTATTGATATGATCACCCATCCCCCTGGATCCTTGAAGTAGTTACTGAAAACTGGTTATAACAATCCTAATAATATCACCACGAAGTGCTTTTGAATCAATTCTTGATTTCTTCAATGACATGTTGTGCATGTAAGATGTATATGGAAATTGAATTTAGAATATGTATTTGAAGTTGAGTTTTAAATGAATCTTTTAGACTAGCCTTGTTTTGTATAATCTTGGTTGGGACTAGCCTTTTTGGAAAGGGAATTATTTATCTGGGTGAATGTTACTGTTTGTTTTTTATATAACTAATTATTGATTTTGAATGTTGAAGACTTTTGGCATTAAAGTGTATTTTGATACCTGAATCTTCTGGGGATTTGTATTTCTGTTGTCGGCTAGACTATTTAATGTTTGTCATTTGTTTTATCTGCGGTAGATGTCCATGGTCTTGAAGTTTGATTTTCAAACTATTTCACTTAAGCGCGCGATAAGCATTGATAAAACAAGCACATTTATCTGTATATTTTTTATTTATAGGCAGCCACTGACACTTTAATCGTACATCTAATTCTGCTTCAACATTATTTAGGTCCAAGCTTGCTCTAGAAGGATGAAAAGAACATGCGCTTGTGGAATCCATATACAGTTGAAGTCGGAAGTTTACGTACACTTAGGTTGGAGTCATTAAAACTCGTTTTTCAACCACTCCACAAATTTCTTGTTTACGAACTATAGTTTTTGCAAGTCGGTTAGACATCTACTTTGTGCATGACACACGTAATTTTTCCAACAATTGTTTACAGACAGATTATTTCACTTATAATTCACTGTATCACAATTGCAGTGGGTCAGAAGTTTACATACACTAAGTTGACTGTGCCTTTAAACAGCTTGGAAAATTCCCTAAAATGATGTCATGGCTTTAGAAGCTTCTGCTAGGCTAATTGACATAATTTGAGTCAATTGGAGGTGTACCTGTGGATGTATTTCAAGGCCTACCTTCAATCTCAGTGCCTCTTTGCTTGACATCATGGGAAAATCAAAAGAAATCAGCCAAGACCTCAGAAAACAAATTGTGGACATCCACAAGTTTGGTTCATCCTTAGGAGCAATTTCCAAATGCCTGAAGGTACCACGTTCTGTACAAACACCATGTGACCACGCAGCCATCATACCGCTGAACTGAAAAAGAGTGTGCGAGCAAGGAGGCCTACAAACCTGACTCAGTTACACCAGCTCTGTCAGGAGGAATGGGCCAAAATTCACCCAACTTATTCTGGGAAGCTTGTGGAAGGCTACCTGAAATGTTTGACCCAAGTTAAACAATTTAATGCAATGCTACCAAATACTAATTGAGTGTATGTGAACTTCTGACCCACTGGGAATGTGATGAAAGAAATAAAAGCTGAAATACATCTTTCTCTCTATTATTCTGACATTTCACATTCTTAAAATAAAGTGGTGATCCTAACTGACCTACAAATGGGAATTTATACTAGGATTAAATGTCAGGAATTGTGAAAAACTGAGTTTAAATGTATTTGGCTGAGGTGTATGTAAACTTCCGACTTCAACTATATATAATCATCAATGTAGGTCTAGTGATCAGTGTATTATAATAAGACAACAGAACGCAGCAAGAAGAAAATAATACCGCTAATGCTTTATTAGTCTCCAACTTGTCACACATTATTGAGCACATACAAAATTGTTTAGAAATGAGCATATATATATACCACAACAACCGAAAGAGTCCAACAATTACAGCGCTTGCAGCATCAGGGGGTTGGAAGGCAGGATGGTGACGTCTTAATCTCTAGCCTATATCAGGGAATGACATTTTCACAACGTTACAAGATTGGGAACTCACAAACCCAGATATATACACTACACACACACTGCCTGCAGCCCAGCACACTGATATACGTTATATATATGTATATATATATATAATATATGATTTCCTTTACTATATATACACATTTTATGTAAACTAGGAGAATGGTTATTGATAGTATAAACATTATTTATTTAGTAGAGGATGTCTTAAGTCGCTTGTCTTCACGGCGTAGCCTACATTCCAGCAACCGGTTTTCCGTGATGCTCCTTTTCCTCCTCCGTTTCTGGAGCTGCGGTCTCCTGTGGAACCTGATCTTTCACCTGCATCTCCGCGGGCTCCACTACCTCCTCATTACCCTCTGAATCTCTCTTTGTCATTGTGTCCGCTTGGTCAAAGTAATCTTTCATGGCTTGTTCGTATAGCTCGTAAGGAAACTGTCCGGTCGCCTGAGATTGGGTGTTGCGTTTGCTGATCGTGCTGGGGTACTTAGTTAATATTTTGGCCGCCAGAAATGTCATCATCTCATCTTCGTCCGCCTCATCATCGTTGTCAGATTCTCTCTTAAAAGGCATCTTGTTGAGCTCCGACATAAATAAGTTTTCCCTTTGGCCGGATGAGGATGGGATTTTTGGAGCAGCCATGGGAGGCGGTGCTGGTGCTAAAACTCTCGCCGGGGCGGGTGGTGCTGAAACTCTGGGCGGGGAAGGGGCACTCTTGAGCGGCCGCCGACTCACAGGATAGTCGTTGCTGATGGTTTCCATTTCTACGATATTCAGGAAGTTTTCCTCGTCCATGTCTTCAGGAGCGTTTTTGACTGGCAGTCTCCGGCTGTAGTATCTGATCTTCGGTTTGCTGCTGGTCCTGTAGCGGGAGATGGCTTGTGGGTGGTCTAGTTTTCTGATTTCCTCAGTGATCAGCATGTCGATAAGGTCCTCAGGGGGGATGTGGAGTTTGAGGGAGATCTTTAACAGCTCGTTCAGGGCCCGGGGGTCCACCAGGGGGTGGCGGATTAGTCTCTTTTTTTGCTCTCCGGCTTGCCTCTTGGCTGTCTCGTGTTCGCTCATTCCCAGGATCTTCAACAGGTAATAATCTACTAGTTTAGTATCTTCCTCTGGGTCCTCTTTATTCTGGCCGGCTCTGCGCTGCATCTGCATTCCGTCGCCCTTCTCTTCCTCCTCCTCGTCATAGTTCTGCTGCAGAGCCCTGTCGAACTCCTCGTGGCTCCTGTTCACCACCTCCTCAGTCTCGACATTCTCCTCTACAGGAATCCACTCCTCCCCACCCGCCACGTCCTCGTAGGCCAGGTTCCTCAGACTGAATAAATCGTCGTCGTCGTCAAAGATTTGGCGCTTCTGGTCGTTGGAGGTGGATGGTTTCCCCAGCTCTTTGAAGATCGATCGCAGGTTGGTGAGGCTCTGAGGGGTGTATTTTTCCTTCAGGTCCTCTGCTGCGCGCTTGGGGTTGTCTCTATTTTCCTCGTCCTCGAACATCAGCGGGTACTTCTTGTGCGGCCTCGGGAAGCCACCGTAGGCAGGCGTGTTCACGGGGCTGCCTGTGCTCGCGGAGGGGTGCCTGTGCACGCGGCGGTCATTCCCCGGCACCACAAGCGCGGGTCTGGGGGGACTAGCGGGCTGCTCCTGGAGGGTCCTGAGCAAAGCTCTCACCAACTGCTCAGCCGGGATGTCCTGCTGCCTCTGGGCCAGCGGGGAGGACTGCCTTTCGGGTGCACCTTCGCCCTGGAGAGAGGCGAGCTGGAGGAGGACGCGGAACTTCTCCACCTCATCATAGTCTTTTGTTGGCTCCTCTCTCTCTTGACCACCGTCTGTCCGCTGCTTCAGGCTCTCGATGTACTCCAGGGCTTTGATCATGTCGGAGCTGGGCGGGTAGACGGCGGGTTGCAGTTCTTCGGCCTCCCCGCCTCTGAGCCTGTGGTAGCGAGGGCGGGACGCGCCCTGCACAGAGAATGCATGGAGGAGGAGGCAGGCGAGAGCAACAGCTTTTCCTGTGGATAGTTTGAAGAGTGACAGCATCTTATTACAGCCTAGAGAGAGACAAAGGGATGAGTTCAATACAATGATATGCCTGAACACAGGGGTGTCAGGCACCCATTATTTTAGAGGGGGCACAAAGTGTTTGAAGATGGGGGGGGGGGTTGGAGAATTTATCATTTTTGAAACACCTGAAACAGGTTTTTCCTGCAATCTAGAGCCATAATCATTATTTTTCTGCATAGGTTATCTAAGCAGACCTCTTTACCTGTTCAATTATCATTTCAATAAATGATGCACATTGATTCTGTAGCCCTTTCCTGCAGTCAAATTACCTAGCTAGTGGACTCATGGGTGGAATGTTATTCATATTTGTAATAATTTCATAATTAAAAACCCGCCGAAAATCCAGTGTTTATATTTGAAACGGTTTTGTTATATTTCAGTCTTCTGTGATGTATATAAAGTGTAATATTGGGAAGCAAACTCAAAATTGAATACATTTCAACCCTATATATGACATGGTACAAGGTGTCTTCTTTTTTTTAAGCCCATAACCATGTGTGTGAGGTGTATACTTCTGTTTCAAGTAGATTTGTTTAAGACCCTGATTTAGCCCACTGCAGTACAATTAAGTAACTGTTATGCTTTAGGCTTTTAGCACAACTGCCATACTTGTATATGGTATCACAGCCCAAGAATTAAAGCATTTTTTGTATTTTCTGAACTTTAGCAGCCTTGCCAGCAGGCATGCTAGCTAAGACACAGATATCCGTTTTCTGCCACATCAACAGAACACCAAATTATGGAATTTCTCGGAAGAATGGTGTCGCATCCCTCCAATTGATTTCCAGAAACTTGTAGAATCTATGCCAAGGCACATTGAAGCTGTTCTGTGGGCACTTTATGTTGGTGTTTCCTTTATTTGGGCAGTTACCTGTACTTAGACAAGCTATTCTAACTTGATTGATAGTTTGAAATAGCTTGGTAGCTAGTTATGAGGTTGGGAGATTGGGAACCTGTCTAGCTGGCTAGCTAAAGCCAACTTAAAAATTGCTAGGTGGCTGGTATTACAAAGAAACAACAAAACATTTGTTTTTATTTATTCATCAATAAGGAATAAATAGACTGCATAGCTTGATCAAATGAATTTGCAAACATACATCCTGCAAGTCCTGCCCATCACCAGCAGCTAAAATCAAATCAAACGCTCCTCCACTGATGATACTGTCTGTGTGACAGGTTAAAGGAAATACTAATAGCCTGTTATACATTAAAAAGTATTAGTAAATTCATAGTATGTGAGGATCTTAAAACATCTAAGGTTAAGAAGATCATGCATTCAGTATTAGTTGATAGATTGATAACATTTATATAATTCTGTTAAAATCCGTCAAGCATACAAAGGGTACGAATTGTGAGAGGAATGTGTAAACGTTATGTTGATTCCTTTATGTTGTCGTGGATAAAAGTGCTAATCTGTGATCTACTAAATGCTCTTAATCTATGAGCCTGAGATCGATTGCTCTGGTCTCCACTCAAGTTCACGGAGAATTCGCGGTCTTTTTCTCATTGCACTAAACGTTCAATGAGTAAACATTCCGTATCACTATCGTGATTCTTTCTACCCTTTTTCAGGGGTGTAACATCTGTATCTGTCTCTTATACACATCTAGATGTGTATAAGAGACAGAGATGTAATAACTTGATAACATGTCAAGAGTGTTTAAGGTTTGTTTAGTAACATGTTGAGGAAGTTGGTTGGGTTTGCAGAGAGTAATGTGAGCCGTGCTCGGTTGCAGCTAGCTTCGTACTGCTAGGTACTGCTACGTAGCTGCCATTTTATGTCGATTGTGAATGAACGTGTGCGCTGTTGGTAAGATGTTTTGCGGCGTTATTTGTGTGGTTGTTTTTCAAACACTTTGTTGCCTGTTGATGAATTGTGTTATGGTTTACTGAGTTAAAGCTTTGCTTGACAGTTATATTGAAAACAGTATTTGTTTCAGTGATGTACAGTGTATACTGTTATGATTTGAATAAGCCTTGTACCCTACAAAACCTGTCTCTTATACACATCTAGATGTGTATAAGAGACAGGAGCAGGGGTGTCAAACTCATTTCGCATCGTGGGCCACATACGGCCTAGGGAGATGTCAAGTGGGCCGGACCATTAAAATTATACCATACTCTGCTATAAATAACCAAAATATCATGTCTTTCCTTTGTTTTGGTGTAAAGAAGCACAAGAACATTAGGAAAATATAGCTGGCTTTTACCGCTGCTTCACTGACTTCTCGGCTCTGGATGAAAGTTGACTGCTGTTTCCTCAGACCCGCCAGCAATTCGTTAATCTTATCTCTTCTCAGTTGTCCTTGCAAGCCGTCATATTTTTCGCTGTGATGAGTCTCGTAGTGGCGTCGAATATTATATTCCTTCAATACCGAAACTTGTTGCAAACACACCAAGCACGAAGGTTTTCCGTGCATCTCTGTAAATAAATAGGACGTGGTCCATTTTTCTTTGAAAATTCTACACTCCTTATCTACTTTTCTCCGTTTGGATAACGACATTTTGGCTAATGAGGGTGTAGCGGAGAGGTAGAGACCAAGGTATTAACAACGTCGTAACAAGCAGCAGATGGCGCATTGATACCGTCTGCTGTTTTCAGTCTGTCTCAGTGATGCGGCTTGTCTTCTACTCTGATGGAAAGAGTGCGCCCCTTAGCGGATAATCCATGAATTGCAGCGAATTAAAAATATTAATTCCATGTCTTTTATGCATTTTTTCCACTTTCAAATTATCCTGCGGGCCTGATCGAACCTCCTTGGGGGCCGGTTCCGGCCCGCGGGCCGTATGTTTGACACCCCTGCACTAGAGTATCTAGCATCCTGTCTGGCATATTTACATTTACATTTAAGTCATTTAGCAGACGCTCTTATCCAGAGCGACTTACAAATTGGTGCATTCACCTTATGATATCCAGTGGAACAACCACTTTACAATAGTGCATCTAACTCTTTTAAGGGGGGGGAGGGTTAGAAGGATTACTTTATCCTATCCTAGGTATTCCTTAAAGAGGTGGGGTTTCAGGTGTCTCCGGAAGGTGGTGATTGACTCCGCTGACCTGGCGTCGTGAGGGAGTTTGTTCCACCATTGGGGTGCCAATGCCATATCTTTGCTCCATGGTGCACCTTGGAAGGAACAACTTAATAGGGAGGGTGTGCCCCCTCGCAAAATACCAAAATACACTGACAGATCTTTTTATAAATAATTATGATAAATCATGGGCTTAAAAATGAAGGTTAGTAATTAATTCAACATCTGACAAAAAACCTATGGGCTGCACATTTTTTTAAATTTTTTATCTGAGATGTTATCTTTACAATTCTTAGAATCTACTAATACTCTTTAAAAATAATAATTATTTTAATGAAATGTCCCCAATGTCAGTTCATTGATAATCCATAGACTATAAGTGGTTATTCAATGTACAAATTATAAAAAGTTGGAGAAGTGGGCTATATTTGCGAATCATTCTGTTTTAAATGACTATAGCCTTACATCACAGGATGAGTCACTGGCCGTTGTCAGGGCAACCTTTAGCTTGTGGCTGCCTTTCTCCAAACCTTCATCTCTATTAAAACCCATATTAAACCAATTTCGCGAGGGATAGAATCAAAATTACTTCACATCGCAATTTCGCCCAGTGACAAAATACATGAATAGACTATTTGGCATTCATCACAACAACACACAGCTATCACTTATTCAAATAAATTCCAAATGATTGCCGAGATCTGATAAGAGATAGGAACTTGAGCGAGGAGAGATGAGGAGAGACAAAATCAAAACATGGAATGCTAGAAAGCCCACACATGAACCTACAAAACATCTTAGTCTTTGTTTGAGACATGATAAAAGTCATACGCATGAATTTTTACCTTTGGCAAGATGCTCAGACCGGAGTAGTGAACGTGTATAGCATCTCCTCCCAGTCTCAGGACGAGCGGTTCTGTTTTCAGCACCAGGACAGCTCCCAGCAATATATGAAGCAACACCTGATTCGCGCGTCATCACAGCAGCACGCACGCAATAACCAGTCTTTGGAAATCCATAATTATACATTATTTAGGCTTATGATATGGCATGCTAAGAATGCTAATGTGCTAAAAATATATATGGATGTTGTCTGTTTCTAGCTGTATCAATTCTTATCTAAACTTTAGCTTTGTGAAGGCCAATAACTAGCAATTTGACAACAATTCGTATAGCATTTAATTGTGTAGCTTCATTTACCACCCTATTCAGATTGCAATTCTTGTATTTGCTAATGAGGCACACATTTACTCAGCAACTAATTAGCTTGTTTATTGACATCCATTGCAATGATTTGCACTAATGGGATTACAAGAACAAGGCGTCACAGGGTGTTGTCGTATCCTATCCTATTATATCCGTCCCTCTCAGGAGACAAGGAGTTAAATCCCCAGCGATGACTCACTCACTGAACCCACCTCCGAGGAACGCCGAAATCGCTGTCGCAGTTTACTCTCACTCTCTCTCTCTCTCCCTCCCTCCTCCCCCAGCGGAGGAGCGATGCCGGTCAAATATAAACGCAACATGTAAAGTGTTGGTCCAACACACAAAAAAAAGCTTATTTCTCTCAAATTTTGTGCACACTATTTTTTTTCTTCTCGTGTGCATTTTTCCTTTGCCAAAATAATTAATCCACCTAACATATGTGGTTTATCAAGAAGCTGATTAAACAGCATGATCATTACACAGGTGAACCTCCCCCTGCTGGGGATAAAAGGCCACTCTAAAATGTGCAGTTTTGGCAGCACATGTAACCATTCCAGCCCCGGACCTCCACATCCGGCTTCTTCACCTGTGGGATCGTTATTTAAATTGACTGATTTCCTTATATGAACTCAGTAAAATTTTTGAAATTGTTGCATGTTCCATATTTTTGTTCAGTATACATATTTTTCAGGATGTGTATCCCTGAAAATAATCAGAACTCATGTAAACATAACAGTGTTGAAAACATAGCTTGTCCAAAAAAAGTGGTCTCTTGGCACAACTTACAGTTTACTCTGTAAGTAAATTGGGGTAAATTGGGCATAGGGACAGGGAAATTTGAACCACCTTGGGGTAAGTGGGTGATGCTATACTGTGACTGCTGGTAGGTCAACATTTAATTCAGATCTCATTGTTCAATATCATGTACCCTTCCATTTCTCTGCTACTATACACTGAGTGTACAAAACATGAAGAACACCTTCCAAATTATGGGTGGTGTGGGGGTGTTTGCAACATAATATTTGGAAGGTGTTCTTCATGTTTTGTACACTCAGTGTATAGTAGCAGAGAAATAGAAGGGTACATGATATTGAACAGAGAGATCTGAATTAAATGTTGACCTACCAGCACCCATTGTCACGACACACTTCTCAGTAGTTGATATATATATTTTTAAAACCTTTATTTAACTAGGCAAGTCAGTTAAGAACAAATTCTTATTTACAATGATGGCCTAGGAACAGTGGGTTAACTGCCTTGTTCAGGGGCAGAACTACAGATTGTTACCTTTTCAGCTCATGGATTCGATCTGGCAACCTTTCGGTTACTGGCCCAACGCTCTAACCACTAGGCTACCTGCCGTCCCATATTCAGACTTACCTTAAGTAGGTGTATAATGGACTTGCATGCGTGGTTCCCTTGGATGCGTTGAATACATTGATTTGAACCGTTGCAAACCCTCCCACTTGCTGGACAACAGATTTTCTCGTAGAGTTTACATTCAATAGCGTTTTGGGTACATTTATCTAAAGCCATCCCTTTAAATTTGGTACCTTTAATTACGTTTTTTTCAATAGATTATATTGAGAAAGGGTTCAGAATATTAGGTATCAATGCAATAAAGCCATGTAAATACACACATATTTGTCTCCCTTTCAGCACAAATTGGTAGATACAAAAATACTCTCATCTTGTCTATTATATATTTAAGGATAGGAAAATATTTATGAATTATATATATTTTTTAAAACAGGTTTGGAGAGCCTTTATGAAGAAAATGAATCCTAAAAGTTGCCATATTCAATTGTTCAATCCATGAAATATTGGACAGTGAGAAAAGTGCACAATAGTCTCTATAGAAGTCTATAAATCTACCTTAATGATCCTCACTAATCACGGAACTGTGATGACTACAGTCCTGTCGTCATGAACTGTGCGCCAGGCTCCAGGTTTAAACTGTTATGTATGGTCTGCATTCCACAATGATTCAAAGAGGCTACATGTCCCAAATGATTGCACAACTGTCACGTCTGCTCTCACTCCCCCTCTCTGGCTCTCGAGGGTGCCAGGCTGCCCATCATTACGCACACCTGTCACCATCGTTACGCGCATCAGCGCTTCATGGGACTCACCTGGACTCTATTACTTTATTGATTACCTCTCCTATATCTGTCACTTCCTCAGTTTCTTCCATGTGTCTGCGTTATTGTCGTTATGTTTCCCCTGTCCAGACGCTGTCCTTGTTTGTTGTATGTCGGTTATTTGTTAAATGTTCACTCCCTGTACTTGCTTCTCGTCTCCCAGCGTCTGTCCTCACCACAACTTGTAATGCACTAGCCTTATAGGATCCTTTAATCCACTATTGCTAGTGATCCTCAGGAACAACCACACTAACTTGACAGGTAAACTAAGGATGTAATGTAACAAGGTAAACAATGGGCCACCTGTCATTGATGACCACGGTAACAATGGGCCACATGTCATTCCGAGCCTAAATAGTATGCCTCATTCCATTTTCTCTGCAAAATGCTCTCATGGTCAACAGAGCTGATCATGGACTGTTGGATATTCAGACAAACTATAGCAACACACTATTGCATTTCTATTGTTTTGTAACTAATTACAGAATAAAGTTCAATGTAACACTTCTTCACAATAATGAGTAAAGCCTGAGTCACCTTAGAAGTTTACACATAAGGGAATGTACATGAAAACAGTATACAATAAGTGTACTGGACAATTCATTGGTGCCTCTGCATTAGCATTATAAATTACAATATGTTCAGAATTGTATGTATTGATCAGACATTTATTTGACCATTTACAACAGGCCAGCATAGCCAAAATATTGATAATTTGACCCCCCAAACAAATATTAGAGCCATAAGCCTAATATAGGCACCCGGTCGCCCTACAGTGTGCAGCAGGACCCATTGATTTGTACAATTTGTAACACTCATCTCCCATCTGAATGCTTGAAAGAAATTATACAAAGTAACAAAATGTTTTCTCTCTGGGAAATGTACCAAACCTAAGGGATAGATCGCAATTTACTGGGGGGAGGGGTGGTCCAAAATAGGGGAGGGTTGTCAAACGATTTTTCTTGATTTGGGGCGGGTAGTGAGTTTTTTATTGGGCACAGGGGAGGGCAGTGAGTTTTTTCCCCTCATTAACATTCACACTTTTGCATGTTTTACTATATCATTTCAATCCATCCTAGCCAGATTTCCTCATCATGCGCCTTCCCTATATCAAGCTGTTTTGGTACTTCCCTTATGAACTATGCTTTTCCGTATTGGTAAATGTTACTATACCACAGGTCAGTATTGTCTGTCTACCCTGCCCTCTATCCGCCATTTATTGTGACAATAGTGGCTGGCGGATCGTTTGTCAATAGGCTAACTAGCAATCATACCACACATAAAAACATTCAAAGCTGCATACATTTTCTATATGAATAGACCAGAACAAATAGGAATAGCTGACAGGCAGTGGACAAGGCAGGTGCATCATTCAGCATGAAAAAAACTGAAGACATGAAACACACAGCTCAAAAAGCTCCCCTATTGATCTTGTTTAGGGACAATACGATGATCCTACCTAGACTATAGTAGCCTACAACGCCACAATGCAATGAATAATTGCATTATTGTTTTCAAGTGAGTACACAATTCTACTCTAGGCTGCAGGGGAAAAGTCATTTGAATTGTGGATAATTGTGGATAATCTGATAACCCTCTGAATTTACGAACGACCAAAAGCGCACGCCGACACACTGGAGGTAATTTACAAACACACCCTAAACAACTACTGGTCAACGCAAAGGAGTGGCAGGCTTAAAATGATAACTGTGTGTATCAACAACATGCCAAAAGACCGACCCAGTTATAGTCACTAAAAATACAATTTATTGGTGGGAATTTCTATATCGAGGGAATGTATTTGATTTAATGGTATTCACACACTTGTATTACTCAACCTTACGAATCCTCATAAAACCCAGCAAATTGAATCCTTTAAATGTCACCCATTGACGCCTAAATCACTTCTCAGGGTCCCTCTACCTTCCAAAGTGCATCAAACTGTTCACTTAGAGACCCATAAACTCCCAGCATTCACCCATAAGTGCTCTTACAATTCACCCTTTGCAATGCCCTTCACATAACCAGCACGTCACTTGCTCTCATCATGTACAACAACTTGAGCTTTTTGCATTCCCACCAAGCTTGTAGCCATTGAAGTACTGACTAATTCCTCCCTCTTTACCCCCCGGGTGTGCTTCATTTAGGTGTGCTTCATGGAGGACACGTTTCATTTGACTGCTATTGGAGGTGTTTTTCTTTAACATGCCAACAGCTGACTATTCTCTAGGCTAGGGAGAGCAGAATTTGTGTGTGTGTGTGTGTGTGTGTGTGTTTGTGTGCGTGCATGTAGTATTTGCTTGTGTATGTATACGTGCTTGTGTGTGTGTGTGTGTGTGTGTGTGTGTGTGTGTGTGTGCGTGTGTGTGTGTGTGATAAGGCTGCTGTATAATACCTCCGCATCATGTTTCTGACATCATCACTCCCTCCATTCATAAAAATACAGCTTTTAGCCAGTGGGACAGAGATTCAGAGATTAGGTGATATGGGGGTGATGGAAACATCCAATCTTCTGCATTACTCATGTACATGTTATGTGTGTAGTTCTGCATTATGAAATGCTTGCCCTTGCCGATTGATGTGTGTGTGTGTGTGTGTGTGTGGCTGTGTAGATGTAGTGATAGTGGTGAGATATGTGTGTTGTGTGTGTGTGTGTGTGTGTGTGTGTGTGTGCGCGCACGTCTTCCTGACACCGATGGAGAAGTGTGATGCTATGACTCTCTCTGACATGGCAAGCTTGTTATCACCCTGTCCACAAAAAATCTAACCGTCTGGAGGTTGCTGTGGTGTGTGTGTGTGTACGTGTGTGTCTGTGTGTGTGTAACAGCGTAACAGATGCAGCTGTCTGTCTGAGTGTGTGTGTGGGAGGGACTAGTCTGCTAGGGACTTTCTCGACACATTAATTGCGTCTTTTTAAAAAAAGGCGGTAAAACCTTGAAAAAGGGGAGCTTGATGAGAATTTGAATTTGTGAAACAGCAGTTGAAAGTGGCACTCTGTGTAACACTCTCTTTCTTTGAGCCGGATGAAGTACGAATGTTATGTTGCAAAGAGATTGGAGGTTAGCAGTTTAGTACAGGAGATAGAGAACGGGACTCTGGTGTCGAGTTCGGCTTGGATACTGATTTAACTCCTAGCTGGGTGTGAGGGGCAGACAAATGAGTCCCTGGCCGTCCAACTCCAGCACCACATAAAAGATGACTTGTTACAGAAACCTTTACTAAAGAGAGGAACGGTATGGTTCTCAATTAGAGGCAGGTGTTTGACGTTTCCTCTGATTGAGAACCATATTAAGGTAGGCTGATTCCACTGTTTGTTTGTGGGTGATTGTTCCTATGTCAGTGTTGGTGCTACACGGGACTGTGACGGTTAGTTTGTTTTGTCATTTTGTATAGTGTCTTGTTTTGTTTGATTAAATTCATTATGTCTAATTACCACGCTGCACATTGGTCTTCTGATCCTTCTCGCCTCTCCTCGTCTGAGGAGGAGGACGACGTAGACTGCCGTTACAAACGGACTGGATCAAAGGCAAAGACGCAGGGGATACCCCCAAAACTGTGACAAGGGGTGTGAGTAAAACTTGTTTGAGTCAATTAGCTGAATTATATCTAAAGTTGTTATTCCATTCTAGCCAAATCAGCCAGCTCTTAGGTTGATCTGCGTTTAATTATTTACATTAGAACATCTGTCTTCAGATTACACATTTGATCAATTCCTCAATTGCTTTTCAAAACTATTAAGACATACAAAATGGTAGAGTCTTTCACGCGTTTGTGATATGCTGTGTTCCCAGTGTGACATAGAGCTGCCATCTCAGTTCCCCTTAAAGCCTCTTTATAACAAACTGATGACTGAGCCTGTGGTGCCTCTTCAGAGTCATCCAGGCCTGTGCTGTGAAATGTTCCATACTTACTCACATAGTAATGACGTGAAGGCACACACACACAATGATGTTTATACATTTTCTGGAACTGAAATCTATGCAGTTGCGTGTGCAGATGTGTTTTTAATGTAAATTTGATTGGTGGATTCAAATAAAAGTATTTCAAATGTGTGCATGTGTGTGTGTGTGTGGGGGGGGGGGATAGGCTGCTGCACCCATGGCAGTGAGAGTCACAGTAAATTAGTGTAATTATGAAAAGTGCTCATCGTGTCATGCACATAGTTACCTCATCCTCATGGCCCTCTCTCTCTCTCATTATTACTGTACAACCTCTCTCGCTCACCTCCTCTCATTACTTCTCCCTGATCCCTTTATAAGCTCTCCATCTATCTCCCTCTGTCTCTCCCTCTCCCTGTCATATCTCCATCTATCTCCCTCTGTCTCTCCCTCTCCCTGTCATATCTCCATCTATCTCCCTCTGTCTCTCTCTCTCCCTGTCATATCTCCATCCATCCTCCTCTGTCTCTCCCTCTCCCTGTCATATCTCCATCTATCTCCCTCTGCCTCTCCCTCTCCCTGTCATATCTCCATCCATCTCCCTCTGTCTCTCCCTCTCCCTGTCATATCTCCATCTATCTCCCTCTGTATCTCTCTCTCCCCATCTCTCTCTGTCATCTACTTGCCTCTCCTCATCATGCTCTCCAAAGTCTCTACAGTGAACTGGTTCACCAGTAGTGTTTATTGGGATGTCAGTCACAGCCTACAGAGTATTAGTCAGCTCCTGCACACACAACACACGCGCACACACCCACGCAGACAATGAAGCTCCAGCTCAAGGCCTCTTATGCCGCTATCACTGTGTATGTGTGTGTGTGTGTGTGTGTGTGCGTCACAGCTCTTGGGATTCATGACATTCATATTTCCGCCTAGGAGCCAAGGTAGGAGTATAAGCTCTTTGTCGAGCCAAATTTTAATGAATGGTCATGACCTCGGTTCCCATCACCGATGTCATTATGTTCTATTAAGTTATTCTGCTTTTATTTGTAACAAATTGAATGTGCGCGTAACATTGACAGAAAGAGAGAAAGAGAGATTACATTCATCTTTCATTGTCTTTCATTGGGTGAATTGATCACTAATGTGGCTCTCGTCGTCTCTGTAGACCAGAGGATGAGACAAAGGAGTGAGGGGGAGAGAGAGAGGGCTGAGGAATGAATGGCACACAGTTGCCATGGTTCACCTTCCTTTGAACTAAGGTATCCATGGTGACTTCTTCTCACAACTCATCTCTCTTGACTCTCTCCCACCCAGGGTCAGATTAATGCAGGGGCTTACTGGGGCTGAAGCCCCTTATCCCAGGCCTTTGGTGGGCCCAAGCAGCAGTACATTTTTATACTTTTTTAAAAGTACAAAAATGTAATAAAAGAATAACCCGTTAGAAACCATAATGGCCGTCAACAGCCTTTCTTAAAATTACTATAGCGTCCGCGAACAGCCTTGTCTTTCTAACAATAATATCTTTGTCAATATTGCTGGACTAACTTGCTAACAAACTGTTGTCGTATTCGTGTGGCGGTTGTCGTCAACCAGAAACTGGAAACAGGATATGCTGTCATTCGACCTTAAAAAACGTTTGACTAGAGGCTGTATCTTTGTTGGTTAGTGATATGGATTCGGAGACGTCGTTGCACTCTGAAAGCGATGATGTCGAGGGGAGTGAAACAAGTCAACAGCAGATATGTGTTTGGTGCTGTTGCTGTTTGGTGCTGCGAAACTTGGGGAACAGCTCTCAGATTAGCGAACCCCGTCATGATCACTTGGTTGGTACCGGCGAGCACATCAGCGGTAGAGCAGGAACTTGAATGATTCCTCTCCGTTTCATGGAAACGGTTGCAGTGTTTAGCTGTCTACAGTCCTCGAACTAGTTGGTTGTTTGGTCTTGTTTTTGCCGATGTAATTCCTATGGAAACCTCCCAAGCTGCCTGCTATAGCTAGCTAGTTGTGCGTGGCGGTACATTTGGGCTGCCCTTCCGATACTTCAACCTCAGATGTCACTTTCTATACATTGCCTCATTTTCCTACCCTTTAAAATATGAGCTCTTTCTGATATTTCAACCTCAGGAGGCTGAAGAAATTCGGCTTGTCACCAAAAGCACTCACAAACTTCTACAGATGCACAATCGAGAGCATCCTGTCGGGCTGTATCACCGCCTGGTACGGCAACTGCTCCGCCCACAACCGTAAGGCTCTCCAGAGGGTAGTGAGGTCTGCACAACGCATCAACGGGGGCAAACTACCTGCCCTCCAGGACACCTACACCACCCGATGTCACAGGAAGGCCATAAAGATCATCAAGGACAACAACCACCCGAGCCACTGCCTGTTCACCCCGCATATCATAGAAGGCGAGGTCAGTACAGGTGCATCAAAGCAGGGACCGAGAGACTGAAAAACAGCTTCTATCTCAAGGCATCAGACTGTTAAACAGCCACTACTAACATTTAGTGCTGCTGCACATACTGACTCAACTCAGCCACTTTAATAATGGGAATTGATGGAAATTTATGTAAATATATCACTAGCCACTTTAAACAATGCCACTTAAAATAATGTTTACATACCCTACATTACTCATCTCATATGTATATGTATATACTGTACTCTATATCATCTACTGCATCTGCCATCTTTATGTAATACATGTATCACTAGCCACTTTAAACTATGCCACTTTATGTTTATATACCCTACATTACTCATCTCATATGTATATACTGTACTCTATACATCTACTGCATCTTGCCTATGCTGTTCTGTACCATCACTCATTCATATATCTTTATGTACATATTCTTTATCCCTTTACACTTGTGTGTATAAGGTAGTAGTTGTGGAATTGTTAGATTAGATTACTCGTTGGTTATTACTGCATTGTCGGAACTAGAAGCACAAGCATTTCGCTACACTCGCATTAACATCTGCTAACCATGTGTATGTGACAAATAAATGTGATTTGATTTGATTTGATATTTGTTCACATAGCCAATTAACACGTTGCTTGTTTTGTCCTGTTTCTACCGCTGTAATTCATTTGGAAACTGTCCCAGCTTCGTAACTAATCAGCTGAAATAGGTTAACTCGGTAGTTAGTCGGTCAGGCAGGCAAACGAGAGTCGGAGGCAACGTTGTGCTTCGCTCGCGACGCTGTCACTCGATCGCCTCACTCCCTCCCTACAAAGACAACCAGCTAACTACGCCCACCAAAATAAACGAATTATTCTAAGCCTGTTCTGCTAAATTGCACAGTGTCATCCTCGTCACCTTTTACTTTCAACGTCCTAAAAAAAAGAAACAATAGTTGAGGATGTGTTGAATCTGTAAACCATTGTGCCACATACTTTCACTTCCTACCATCTATGAAAAGTTATGCGTCCACGGGTATTGAAGTGTGTGTACCCGATATAGCCTTTAGGGTTACGATCTTACCCATCGATGAACATATTCACGAACATCCTTTTGTGTACTCTATCCTGTCCGACTGTCCATCAGTCTGACATACATGTGTAGCACACCATGACCTGAGAAACACACACCGGCAACAGGTCCAAAAGAATAAAGACCTGTCTATATACAGTGTGGTAACACTGTGCAAATAGTTAAAAGTACAAAAGGGAAAATAAAAAAACATATCTGGGTTGTATTTACAATGGTGTCTGTTGCTTACCGGTTGCCCCTTTCTTGTGGCAACAGGTCACAAATCTTGCTGCTGTGATTGCACACTGTGGTATTTCTCCCAATAGATATGGGAGTTTATCAAAATGTTATTTGTTTTTCGAATTCTCTTTCTCTCTCTGTCTCTCTCTCTCTCTCTCTCCCTCCCTCCCTCCCTTAGTCTGTTCCTCTAGGTCAGTGAAAGCAACGGAAGTGATTTGGAGAGTCAGGGCTCAGAAGCAGAAGCAGAAGGCAGGGAGGAAGAGGAGTTAGAAATTATGGGAGGGATCGAGTTGTGGAGAGAGAAGGCAGGAGAAGAGAGTGGAGGGAGAGAGGAAGAGGAGAGTGAAGAGGAGGGAGAGGAGAGAGGATGGAGAGGAGAGAGGAGGGAGAGAAGAGTGGAGGAAGAGGAACAGGGAGAGGAGGAAGCAGATGGAGAGGAGGAGGAACAGGGAGAGGAGGAAGCAGAGGGAAAAGAGGAAGCAGAGGGAAAAGAGGAAGCAGAGGGAGAAGAGGAAGCAGAGGGAGAGGAGGAAGCAGAGGGAGAGGAGGAAGCAGATGAAGAGGAAGAAGGTGAGCACACCCGATAGGGGAGCCGACGTTTCCACGGAGTGTGTCTGCCCCAAGTCAAACCATTCACCCTTGTACCACATAGTCTGGACCTAAAGTGAAAGTGGCAGGGGTGTTGGAGTTGTTTTTGAAAGTAGTAGGAGTCTGAGTTTTCTTTCAGATCTGTTGTTTAACACCAACCTGTCCGCCACCACATCCAGTTCACTGAATTGTTATCAAAGTAGGCTATTATTTCAAAAGTTGGCGTCAGGCCTAGTCTGTATGAGCCCTTATTGAGAGAGTTAAAATACATTTTGAAATAGACTCTGGATAGTTGTTTGCATTTTTACAGAAGTAAGAATAGCCTACTTTGTGTTTTGAAATACTTTCTGAATATTGTCCTCTGGTCACATAAGTATAATATATTATACTTGGTACATCTTGAGTGAGTAATTTAGTCAAATTTACAACAATTGAAATACTCTAGGGTTTTTTGTTGCGTTGAGATTGAACGAATTGAATGAATCCTCACTATC
Organism: Salvelinus sp. IW2-2015; assembly: GCF_002910315.2. Classification (NCBI taxonomy): domain Eukaryota; kingdom Metazoa; phylum Chordata; class Actinopteri; order Salmoniformes; family Salmonidae; genus Salvelinus; species Salvelinus sp. IW2-2015. The sequence goes on along the minus strand of NC_036859.1, from coordinate 2,233,388 downwards.
AGTATCTGCAATTTGGCAGTACGCCCAGAACCTTGTTTTGAGAAAGGGATATCTCAGTTTCAAGGTCTCAGCTTAGAGAGGAAGCCTCGTCGGTATTGGTCTGAGACAGGTGTGCTGGAGTCAGAGCAGATCCCTACCAGCTGCAACTCGTTCCATAATCAAGACCTCTACAAATACTCAGTCCTGTTTCTTCTACTCTGCCAGATCGTAATCTCTTCTCAGTCAGTTCATGGTGCTAGCCATTTATGATTACGCAAGATCCTGTTACTCTGCTGTGCCTGTTTCCCTGCTTGACACCGTTTATCCTCTAATTGCAGTTACCGCTCTGGCTCCTGTCTCCTGTTCCACATCTCACCACCCAACTACCTTGCTATGGATTTTACTCACCACCACTACCTTGGATTCCCCTCAGGTCCTGTTAACCCTGTTCTACTCAGCCAACTCCAACCTCAGTCTCCACTTCTGTTTTTTCTGCAACTCATCCAAGCTTCCCCGGATCTGCACTCCATATCTCTCTGTGTAACAAATATTTTGGTTCATTCATCCCTGTTTCCTCATCTGAGTCTGCTCTTGGGTTCCCCTGTGTCACTCCGCTTAACACCGAGTGTTCCATAGTTCTCTACTCTACCTGCTAAGCTACCAGTCTGACAAAACTACATGTACAAAATCCTATATTTGTAAGTATGGTGTCTAGTTGAGGTCAGTGTTTGAAAGCAGCTTGGAATCAAAGGAAGCACCGGAACCACGCCGAAATCAGTGGGATCTCGCATTTTGCAACGCACAATTTGAAAAAGCATGTGAACAAACAAAGCTTTGTTTTAAGCCTTTTTGAAACCTTAACCCTTAACTTACCCAATAGAATTCATGCCTAAACTTAAGTTTCAGTTATACCTTTTTTGTTTGACTGACAGCTAAGATACGGCTCCACATGGCGTAATTAAAATGTCAAGCCGTGGCGTAATTCTGTAGCTGCAGTTACGCCACGGGTTGGTGTTTAATTTGTTGATTGGGTTGGGTATTTGGTAGCGTTCATGATACCGTTGACCTTAACAGGGGCCCATGAAAAGTGGAAGCGTAACAGCCTCCTAACATCAAAGATCCACCACAATATTTTACAGTAGATGTGAGGTTATTTTCTGCATTCATCCTTCTTTCGACGCCAAACCCACCGCTGGTTTGCGTGGCCGACGAGCTCTATTTTAGTTTAATCTGACCATAGCATCCGGTTCAAATCCAAGGGCCTCCAACACAATGTAACTGGTTTCTCTCAAAGGCTTTTTTTTCTGGCAACCCTTCCAAAGTACAATTGTAGATTTAGAGAATGTTGTTCATAAAATCAATTGTCCAAAACGGAAAATTGTTTATCTCACGGAATAAAGGTTACTGTAACATAGTGCTGAGTGATTCGTGCTTTTTTATATATATTTTAAAAATCATGGTTTACATTTTTGGTGTTCTGTTTTTTTCTGTTGACATTAAATGCGTTATGCATTATGTGGGTTGAATGCTGTAACACAGAATAAAACTATTAATAAAAGTCCCATGATGGTAGTGAATATAACTTATTAACCTAACTTATAACTTATTAATAAGTTATAATAACTTATTAACTTATTAACCATAATTTATTCACTTTACTTTAATAAAATATTTTTTGGTGATGACTTTATTTAATTCCAAGTCATCTTCTCATCTCTATAGAGCTGCTGCCTATGCTGTCTGACAAAATCACTATTTTAAGTAGTTCTTCAAAGTAAATAAGGCATAGTTTTATGACTGCTGAATACCAACTATCAATCACATAGATCATGTATTTTCAGGCTCGCGAAGTGTTCTCTCTTCTCTTCTCCATGTCTGCGCCGCACAGACCGGATGAGTTTAAACTGACACGTAATGGATTATGGTCATTGTAGTTAATTGCCAAGTTTTCTGCACTAAGCTATGTCGAATGTTGGCCTGTTGGAACTGCAAACTACATCGCACAGTTCAGGCTTGATCTGATTTATCTATAGAGAAACTGCCCATTGATCTCACTGAAAAAAAAACGAACAAAATTTAATTCAAATAATTGAACCGACTTCGGTCAATTAGTCGTTTAAAAACCGAAAAATAACCAACATTTCAGTTAAATCGCTCACTACTATTGTAACAGTTTTCCTTGGTTTGGGTTTATTTAAATCCTTCTCACGTGCGCAAAGCTAGCAGCATCCAAGTAATCATACATTTAGAGCGACCCGGTCATAACACCCATGGTCAATTTGGTTTGACATTCGATATCCCTATGAGGCTAGTTATGGGTGTAAATATAATTGTTAAAGTTTTTGGAGCATACAAAATAGCTTGAGTATTTGAGTATTCGAGTATTCTTTGCTCATCTTAATCAAGGGTTCCAATCATTTGACGTGACTTTATATCCTCCTGCCAATCTACTCTCATCTTCCTCCTCCTCCCTCTCTCTTCCTCCTCCCTCTCCTGCCCCTCGTTTCACGCTGAAAGAGTGTTCCTGTCCATTCTGTCAGTACGTTCTGTCGCAGGGGGTTCCTAACCAGCTGCATTTATGAGGTGATTAGCACAGAAATATGCTGACGAGGAGAGGAGAAATAAGAGAGGAGAGGAAAGAGAGGAGGGGAGAGATAGAAGAGGAGAGGATAAGAGATGAGAGGAGTGGAGAGGGGATGAGAATAGGTCGAAGAGGAGATGATGAGAGGAAGATGGAGAGGAAAGGATACGAAAGGGAGCAGAGGATAGAGGAGAGGAGAGATGAAAGAAAAGAGAAGGCAAGGAAGAGAGGATGAGAGAGAGAGAAGAAGATGAGAGGAAGCCGGGGTGCTCTTTATTAGGGAAGAGAAGAGAGAAGAAGGGCCTAGAGGTGTGACTCAGAAGACTGCATGAGACTATTGGTATTTTATTCACAGAGAGTGTCAGACAGACATTTATCTCGTTACCTATGCACACTTACCCTTTCACCAAAAAGCATAATACCTGGGTAAATGCAAAATCCTTTGACAGATATTTGAATGATATTATCTCTCTTATCTTTCCAATCAGTGAGCATCATAATGTAAAACTTTCCTCTTTTTTACAATGTCCATATGTTGTTTTTCTTTCTTGTGTTCTCTGCTTCTCTCGTCTATTCAGTTTTCAAACATACAGTATGTGCTCTTAACTTTCTTATCTTCTCCTCTGTTCATCCCAATCCCCTCCTCTCCTCCACACTCTTTCTCTCCTCTGCCTACCTTTGTCACATTCACTCGTTCTACTGTGTGTTTTTCAGACTTTTCCTCTCCCCACTCTTCTCGCCTGTCTCTACCTCTCCACCTACTCTTTCTGTATATCCCCCCCTCGACCTCCACCTCTCTCTCCCCCCACTCTCTCTGTCTTCTCTATCTCGTACGCCCTCTACCACTCTCTCCTGTAGTGTATGTGTGTGTGTGTGTGTGTGTGTTGTGTGTGTGTGTGTGTGTGTGTGTGTGTGTGGTGTGGTGTGTGTGTGTGGTGTGTGTGTTGTGTGGGGTCGGTGAGTTTGCGATGAGGGAGGACAACATTTTTTTTATGAGCTTGGCTTTATTTCTACTGACATCTGTCGCCTTGATTATTTCTACTGTAGACCTTCGTTGCAAAACAGTGTGTTTCAATCAATTATTCAGTGACTTGAATGAGAGAGGTACACAGTGTGACGCAGTCTCTGTCGTAAGGGCAGTGAGAGGGGAGGCTTGCCTACTAGCCCAACTTTGAAGACTGTTTCACCACCATAACTAATGAAGACCTGTGTCTCTTCTTGTTCCTTGCATACTTCTTCATCTATAAGTTATATGGTCCATTGCATACTGAGTGTACAAAACATTAGGATCACCTGCTCTCTCCATGACATAGACGGACCAGGTGAACCCAGATGAAAGCTATGATCCCTTATTGATGTCACCTGTTAAATAGATGGAGAGACAGGTTCAATTATTATTTTTCAAGCCTTGAGACAATTGAGACATGGATTGTGCATGTGTGCCAGTCAGAGGGTTGAATGGGCAAGACCAAATATTTAAGCGCCTTTGAACGGGGTATGGTAGTAGGTGCCAGGCGCACCGGTTTGAGTGTGTCAAGAACTGTAACGCTGCAGGGTTTTTCACGCTCAACAGTTTCCTGTGTGTATCAGGAATGGTCCATCACCCAATGGACCTCTAGCCAACTTGACAACTCTGGGAAGCACTGGAGTCAACATGGGCCAGCATCTCTGTGGAATGCATTTGACATCTTGTAGAGTCCATTCCCAGACAAATTGAGGCTGTTCTGAGTTCAAAACGGGGTGCAACTCAATATTAGGAAAGTGTTCCTAATGTTTTGTACACTCTGTATGTTCCTATGTATGGTAATTGTTACACCATCTTATAAGTGACATTCTTTAGTCTCACTCTATGGATTAACTCCTTCAGACTCCTAACGTATTAGTCATAAAAGTACACTTGGCTCACCTGACGGGCACTGTCATACTTAGGCTATGCAGACATATTTTTAAGACCTTAGTGTTAGTGTATTTGGATAACGAGCAAAAGTGTGTATATTCACACATACTGTTCAGTTGTATTGTACCATTCTCTTTCTATAATGACCTTCATTGGTTGCTACTTGACTAATGGCCTTGGCACGCATAGCTCACAGCACACAGTGGGAGGTTATTTGTTCATTACAGTCCCCCACCTTTCCCTCTCTCCATTCCTCCCTCCATCCCCTGACAATGTGAGGTTGTGGAGGCGTTGTTCTGGAGAAGAGTCTGCAATGGTAATTGATGCGATGGTGTTGCTAACGCATTTGACCACACTGGAGACAAAGCTCATTATACTACAGCCGCCTGCCTGCGTGTGTGTGTGTGTGTGTACGTAAACAAAAAACAAACAAAAAAGAGCACAACAACACAATGGGAAAGAGAAAAACGTACACACATGAAATCAGACGGAAATGGTAAGACAGATACATGCACCGAAGTTATACTTATATGAGTGATAAATATGCTCTCAAGTGCCCAAACCTGAGCACACTCACTTCAGCTTTCTGAGTCATCAAACCAGCAGCAGTCTGCCACACCCTTGTAACGGCAGACTTCCTCCTCTTCGTCTGAAGAGGAGGTGTAGCAGGGATCGGACCAAGACGCAGCCTAGTAAGTGTCCATGTTTTAATATAATCAACTGAACAAGACACAAATACAAAATAACAACGTAACCTAACCGAAAACAGTCCCGTGTGGCACAAACACTGACACAGGAAACAAACACCCACAAACCAACAGTGAAAACAGGCTACCTAAATATGGTTCCCAATCAGAGACAATGAAAAACACCTGCCTCTGATTGAGAACCATATCAGGCCAAATGACAAACCTAAACATAGAAACACAGAACATAGACTGCCCACCCCAACTCACACCCTGACCATACTAACTAAAGACAAAACAAAGGAAAATAAAGGAAATAAGGTCAGAAATGTGACAACCCTAGCCTCCTTGAGAACCCTAATTGGAAAGCCTGGTTAATGGCAGAAAGTAGCTAAAAAGGGGTGGAAACCCAGTTTAAAACAGTGACGCCTCACATCACGTTAAACCAATCAACTTCATCGACTCTATTTTGTATATAGAGCACACTTCTGGCCCAAAAAAGAACTCTGTTTTTCCTCCAGGTTTTTCTTCCATTGCAATGTTGCAAACTAGCATACGCAACAGCTCTCTGCAAAATGTGTCCTGTCCTGTCAGAAAACAGTGACGTGACAAACATAACACACAGCACTCTTTCTACGGGCATGTGGGGGGGGATGGTTCTTGAAATGTAACATCCAATAAAAATGTAGCTGTTGAAACACAGCGGACCATTCTAGCCGTTTCGGCATATACAAAATTCTCCAGACCTACAAAGGCGAAGTGACAACAACGGGATTTTGACGTATGGCTACGCAAGACTAGCCACACCCCAATCCACATTTGGGATTTGTTATTATCGTGAGATTTTCATAACCAAACCTCCCACTACCTTCTCTTCTTCTTCTCCCTCATCACCCTGCTCTCCCCCGCATTTCTTTTCCTCCTTCCTTTCTCTTTCTCTCCAGCATATTCCACCCATCATACCTCTCCTTTCTCTTCTCTTTTTCTCTTTTTATTCCTGCGTTTGTCCTCTCTCTCTCTCTCTCTCTCTCTCTCTCTCTCTCTCGCTCTGTGTTGGTTGTGTGATGATACTCCTCTGGCTGTCTCCAAAATCGTTTGCCCCAATGACTCCCCCCTCTGTGTCCCGTGACTCCCCTTCTTACACCCCCCCCACACTCATTCTATAAATACCCAGCACTGGTGAGTCATTGGTGAAACGTATGTCGCTCCCTCTTGCTCTTCTCACCTCATCCCCCTTCCCCTCCTCACCCCCTCTCCCTCCCTCATCCCCCTCTCCCTCCCTCATCCCCTCTCCCTCCCTCCCTCATCTCCTCTCTCTTCTTTTCATCTCTCCATCTCTCCCTGCTGAGTCTCTTCCTCATTAAAGAGCTCACACACCAACACAGCACAGTACAGCACAGTCCATTCCAATTCAACTCAACACAGCACAGCCCCAGCCTCGGCCCCAGTCCCGGCCCCAGTCCCAGCCCAGACCTGCAGTGTGAGCAAGAGAGCAGAGCCAGGTTGTGGGTGAGTTGAGCTCAACAACTTTGGTGTTATTTGTGAGCAATCTCAGAATCAGACTATAAGCTCTGATTCTGAGAATGCACACAAAACAACAATTAAAGGTATTGAACTCTGAGAGTGTGGGCTGAACATTGTACTTGAAGGAGACAAAGGGGGATGCATAGAAGGAGAGAAAGAAGTAGGTGCGAGACCAGGGGTTGTAACAAAAATTATTTTCCAATCATTTCATTCTGAACAGAGCCCCACATTTTTTTTGTTCCATTACACTACCAGTCAAGAGTTGACACACCTACTAATTCAAGGGTTTTTCTTTATTTTTACTATTTTCTACATGGAATCATATAGTAACCAAAAAAGTGTTAATGAAATCAAAATATATTTAATATTTGAGATTCTTCAAATAGCCACCCTTTGCCTTGATGACAGCTTTGCACACTCTTGGCATTCTCTCAACCAGCTTCATGAGGAATGCTTTTACAACAGTCTTGAAGGAGTTCCCACATATGCTGAGCACTTGTTGGCTACTTTTCCTTCACTGTGCGGTCCAACTCATCCCAAACCATCTCAATTAGTTTGAGGTCGTGTGATTGTGGAGGCCAGGTCATCTGATGCAGCACTCCATCACTCTCCTTCTTGGTGAAATAGACCTTACACAGCCTGGAGGTGTGTTTTGGGTCATTGTCCTGTTGAAAAACAAATGATAGTGTGCCTTGAATTCTAAATAAATCACAGACAGTGTCACCAGCAAATCACCCCCACACATCACACCTCCTCCATGCTTCAAGGTGTGAACCACACATGTGGTCATCCGTTTATCTACTCTGCGTCTCAGAAAGACACGGCGGTTAGAACCAAAATTTGGACTCATCAGACCAAAGAACAGATTTCCACCGGTCTAATCAAATCAAATCAAATGTATTTATATAGCCCTTTATATAGCCCTTCTTACATCAGCTGATATATCAAAGTGCTCTACAGAAACCCAGCCTAAAACCCCAAACAGCAAGCAATGCAGGTGTAGAAGCACGGTGGCTAGGAAAAACTCCCTAGAAAGGCCAAAACCTATCAAAACCTAGGAGAGAAACCTAGAGACGGAAACCAGGCTATGAGGGGTGGCCAGTCCTCTTCTGGCTGTGCCGGGTGGAGATTATAACAGAACATGGCCAAGATGTTAAAATGTTCATAAATGACCAGCATGGTCAAATAAAATAATCACAGTAGTTTTCGAGGGTGCAACAAGTCAGCACTCAGGAGTAAATGTCAGTTGCTTTTCATAGCCGATCATTGAGAGTATCTCTACCGCTCCTGCTGTCTCTAGAGAGTTGAAAACAGCAGGTCTGGGACAGGTAGCAGTCCGGTGAACAGGTCAGGTTCCATAGCCGCAGGCAGAACAGTTGAAACTGGAGCAGCAGCACGGCCAGA